>NW_020884997.1:526445-534378 GCF_003945725.1 Corapipo altera
GCTCAGGGCATCAGCCTGCTCCTGGATGGGGCTCCTGGATGGGGCTCCTGGATGGGGCTCAGGAATGGCCCCAAGCAATCCAGGGGAGAGGGCTCTTCCCTGCAGGCAGCACTGAGGAGCTCACCCCGTTTTGGAGGAACCCAGCTTGGCTGGGGGATGCAACCTGTGTCACACCACTGGCTCCAAGGCCAAGGGACACATCCTGGCCCATTCCCTGGAGCAGCCAGGAGACTGTTCCACGCTGCTGCGGAGCCCCAGCTCCAGCACAACCACAAGCCCGGGGTTGTGTTGATGTGATCAGGTTTAAAATTTGCCTTTCATTTTCTGGCACGTTATTTTAACAAAGAACATCCGGTCACGAATTTTTAAAGCAACAGTATTTTCTGTCATGGGTTTCATTTGCTCATTGGACTCTCTGATGGGCTCTGTCCTTTAGCAGAGAAACACTGATCAGCTTTTTCTAGAGAAAATAAGCCTTATACAGAGTTGCACTGTCCATAACTGTCTGTGTGTCTCTCAGTCCTCCCTGGTAAATGCAGAACCCACAGACCAGCATCAACTCAACCTCACAGAGAGACAGAAATTCCAGATGTACTCAGTTCCTACAAGGCCTCTGAAAATCCAAACCTGTGTAGGTAACAGAGACCCTCTGGCATCCCAAATAGGCAAAAATGGCCACATGCCTGTTGTTATCCCTCACCCAACCTGGCTACACACAGACACACCCCAGCTTGTCTCCTTGCCTAGGCTACCTCTGAAATATTTAAAAATCTGCACAATAAAGCAGGAAAAAATTTCCTCTCCTCATCCTTTTGATATCATGTATGTTACAGAACAGAAATCAGCTTTTTAAACTCTCTTTGAACTCGATGACCAAAGTCACCAGAGCAGTTAAACGACCACCTACTGCAAACCTGTGTGCAGGTGGGGAGTGCCTGTCCAGCCACAGGGCAGGAGCAGAGCTGAGCTCTGGAGCTGCAGCAACAGGTGGAAAAGCCTCATCCCGACCCGCAGAGAGCTCTGCACAGACTGTCAGTGACTCCCCTCTAACCTGTGGATGCTCACTGGAGGCTTTTAACCCTCTGCTACAGCCACCACCCCGATCCACCCCTTCCATCAGCTGCCGTGTGCTCCTTTCCCAAGGGCTCCAACACAAACACATCCCAGGTGTCCAGGCCTCCTGAGCCTCCTCCTGGGCAGAGTCTGGCTCTGCTGGGAGCTGCTGGAACGAACCTGCTCTGCCCACCCAGCATGGGTTTAACAGCACACTCTGGGGGCTCTGGGGACTGCAGCCACGGCAGGACCAGGAGCAGCCTGAGCTCAAACCCCCAAAACACAGAGAACACCGACAGCCTCACCCCACAGCTGAGCCCCCACAGCACCTCACAACCCCCCGACCTCTGCCAGCACCCCGGGGAAGGGACAGAACAGTGGGGATTTATCAGCAGTTCCTCTGGTTTAAAACCAAAACCAAACCATCAAACGAGCCTTCACCTCTGTCCCCAGCAACTCTGACACACATCAGCCACCTGCAGGCACAGAGCCTCCCGAACCCCCAGCAAATGGCACAGGAGCAGCTCCACACCCCCCTGGAACCTCACAGCCCCCAGACCACAGGGAACAGAAAATGCACCCAGTGCAGAAGGAGCAGAGAGCAATCCTCCTGAAATGACTCCATCATTTTCAAAGCACAGGCCGTCGATGACAAATGTTTATTTTCTAATCTTAAACTATTTTACGGTTTGGAACCCTGTTATGTTAACTGACTCAGGACATTTTTATATTAACTGTTATCTTTGAGACTGAACATTATCAAACCTTTTCCAGGTATATAATAAACCAATTTACTATCAAAAGAGAATTATCTTCAAATAAGTCCAACAGGGTAATTACACCTAACAATTAAACCTGACACCTCTTCACCTGGACCTGGATCTCTGCAGCCCATTTTTCCAACTGAGCTCTCACAGATTTTTCTCTTAAGAGTGCCAGGGAGCTTTCATGTCCCTAAGCAACACAAAAATAAAGGGCTCTAAACCCAGTAATTACAGTGTTTTAGGAATATCACGTTAGCTACACTGAAGTCTTCAAAAGTTTCTTCCAAATCTCTATTTTTAAGAACATAAAAGTATCAAGATTACACTAACTTAGTTTTCTTCTATAACATTCACCAGTTCTGGCTTGATAAGCAAAATAAACAAGCTTTTCCAAGCATCTTTAAATTGATTTAATTACAACTGCTTGGCCTTGACAAGAGTTTAAGGTGTCAGATAAACTGAGGTAGGTAACTCAATCAAATACATTGTAGTTAAATCCTGTGTACACGATGCCTTAAACGTTCTGGTAGATATTTCTGCTATCTTTAAATACTTTCTGTACCTTTTCTAGACTGTTTTCCCCCTCTGAAAACAAACCCTAAAGCTTGAGTTCACACTAAAGCACAGACACAGAACTGTTCTCACAGAGCTAAGAAGGATCTTTCTCTTGTTCTCTTTCTTTCTTAACTCCTGACAGCCCCTCTCCATCGTTTCCCAGCCACACCCAGGGCTGCAGCACATCCCACCTGGACACCCTGGCAGGGCAGGACAAGGGGCTCAGCCCTCACCCACAGGATTTCCCTCCCTCCCAGGGGATGGATCAGAATCAGGAGAGCAGCCCAAAGGATTACTCCATATAAAAGGAAGGCTGCTGCACCTAAATGAGCTCCCCCAGGACAGGAATAAGAGAGAAGTTTCTGGGAAAGGGAGGAAACAGAAGCATCTAAGGTGGTGTTATCTCCTACAGAAAGGGTGCTGGAGAATGGAGCTGGCACTTGGAGCCAGCCCTCTCCTGCCTGAACAGAGAATACTGCAAACACACCAGCTGTGGGATGGAACCTACAGAAGAGTTGACATCTGGAGCCTGGAGAAAACTACACTGGATGAGGCACAACCCAGCTCAGGGGTGAGAAGTACACGTAGCTGTGCTGGTCTCTGCTCCAGCACTGCAGCCCCTCTGTGCTGAGCACAGACACCCAGTGTCCCTGGAGCTCTGCCTGGACTAAAAAACCTGTGCTGGGCTGTGCCTAAACAGCAGCTTTCCCAGTGCAGTGCTGCTGGGAAGGTCAAGGGAAGCCCCAGCCAGGGTAAGAGGCTCCCAGAGGCCTCGTGCAGCCGTGCTGGCCAAGGAACCCCCGCCTGGGGTTCACCACTAACCAGGCTGGGGCTGCTGTGCCGGGGAAGCCCTTGTGGTACAGCCTCATCCTCGGATCGAATTACCTCCCTTCCTCTAATTAGCACCTCCTAAAATACAGGGTGAATCAAAGCAATCACGGGTTGGAATGGCCTGGAGTAAACTGAGTTATGCTTTAGACTGAACTCGGTGCAGTAAAGCGGAATTGCTCCAAACAACTGCTCTGATTTGATCCCGTTCATTTATTAACTTCAATTAGCTATTCCTAAACACAGCCTAAATAAGGACAGGTTCCTTCTCTTCCCTCTGAGGCTTGGAGGATGCTAATGTGCCCTACAGCATCACCCTGTTCTGTTGCTAATGACACTCCTGCTGTGTTGTGTGCGTTTATTAAAGTAATTTATTTACAGGTAAATTCTAATCCAAATGCTTTAGAGCCTTAGATTCCCTTCTCCTACTTACACTTGGAATACTGGCAATGACTAGTAGGATATATTTTTTAGCATTGTGCCATGTTAAGTATCCACAGCTTATTTTCCAGATGCTGTGGAGTTAACAGTTCCTTTTAGTTAAACTTATTTTCATGACAGTGTTATAACGAAAGCTACACTGCTACAATAAATACTATGAACAGAGAACTAGAGAGGTCTTGTGACTCCTGATTAGATTCCTCACCCACCAAAAAGGAATTGTGAAGTCAGACAGGACGTAGGACTGTCGGGGATCACTTTGATTTCTGCCACCTTTCTGTGTCATTCCAGCAGCCACATCACTCAGCAGGCAGTGGATCCTCACTGATCCAATGCAGCAGATGGGCACTTCCTAAATGTTGGCTTTAGGGTTATGTTCAGCAGCATGCACAGAAATCTCACTGATGGGGCTGGACTTTCCAAAAACTCTCCCCATGGTGAGCTGTATTTTTAATGTGACAACAGAGCAGAGCTCAATGTGCTGCTGAGGGAATCCTGTCCACAGGATCCTTCCCCTGGGCTTGGCCACAGATCCCAGGATTACCATGAGCACTGACCCATCAGACAGGGAAACTGAGGCAAGAAAGGCCAGATCTCCTCAGCTCCCACAGGGGACAGTGCTGCCAGAGGTGGAAGTACACTGGGATCATGCTCAGCTCCATCTCCTAACAGCAGCTCGTCCTGACAAGGGTTTTCCTTGGATCACAGGATACAACAAAGAACTTCTCATTTCAGAAGTTAAGAGTACCTTAATCAAAGTAATTACTGCAACTGATCTGATTGGGAAGTAATCTATCTAGAAAAAGTTAGGAGTGCCAAGGGGGAAGCTCTGACCCTGAGCTGATTGCGTTAGATGTGGATGATTTCCCACTTAATTTTTCAAGTGCCATTGAAAATGTCTTCATCTGTGAATGTCAAATATTTATTTTCCTAAAACACCAAATAATGGCCATCCAGGCATCTCAACACGTAAACAACATGTTAGATGGGCTTTCAAGTACCTGGTGCATGGGAGTTTCTCTGGAGCAATCGGGAGAGCAGCACTGAGCTGAGCTAAGGGCACTCCAGGAATTCCCCTGGGACAGAGCTCTCCGTAGGGCTGGCACTGTCACATCCTGCCTGGGAGAGCTCCTCTCAAACCAGCTGCTGAGAGCTTGTTCTTCCCTCCCAGCATCACGGCAATGATCCCATTGGAAGAGTCTGCCCCTAACAGTCCACTGTGGATTTGATTAACCAGCTCTGCACTCGTGGGGTGGATCTGCATTTTCTCAACATTTCACTGGGGTGGACAAACATCAAACCCAAATCACAGAATGGTTTGGGTTGGGAGGGACCTTAAAGCTCATCCTGTTCCACCCCCTGCCATGGGCAGGGACACCTCCCACTGTCCCAGGTTGCTCCAAGCCCCATTCAGCCTGGCCTTGGACACTTCCAGGGATCCAGGGGCAGCCACAGCTTCTCTGGGCAACCTGTGCCAGGGCCTCCCCACCCTCCCAGGGAACATTTCTTCCCAATATTCCTTCCAACCCTGGTCTCTGGCAGTGGGAAGCCATTCCCCTTTGTCCTGGCACCCCAGGCCCTCACCAACAGTCTCTCTCCATCTTTCCTGTTGGCTCCTTCTGGCACTGGAAGGCCACAATTGGCCTTCTCTTCTCCAGGTGAACAATCCCAGTTCTCTCAGCCTTTCCTCACAGCACAGGTGCTCCATCCCTCTGATCACCTTGGTGCCTCCCTGGACTCTCTCCTCCCTGTGCTGGGGACCCCAGAGCTGGAGGCAGCACTGCAGGAACTCTTCAAACACAACACATGGAAAACAATTTTCCTTTCAAAGGCACAGGATGTGGTGCCAAGGCTGCAGTGCCGAGGTGAGCTGCCAGCAAGTGATGGGATTTCATTCACATTTGGTCCTTGACTTTCTGGGCTGAGAGGAGTAAGAATCATCATGTCTGATCTACTCACACTAATGAATGAGAAAGGCACTTGTGGAAAGGAATGATCCCGAGAAAGGATGGAATAAGGATGGAATAAGGATGGAATAAGGATGCAGTCACAGGGGGAGTGTGTGCAGGAGGGGGTTGCCTGTAAATCTGGGATGATCTTAGTAGTCCTGAGCTGACAGCAAAGCCCAAACCCCATCATACACAGGAACTGGCTTCCCTAGGGAAAACAGGCTGAAAACACGTGGATGGGGAAGAACTTGGACAGGGTTTGGACAGGGAACAGCTGCAAACCCATAACCTGGAAAAGGCAGTTTTAGGGTTATACAACGACACCGGCTTCAGCCGTGACCCCAAAATGACCACAGTGATGCTCTGGAACCCCAAGTTACTCTCCCAAAAGGGCAAGAAGTCTCAAGCTTCTGCCAGAGCACACACGTGTCTAGAAACACACAGTAATTTAAAATTCCTGTCAAATTCCAGTCCTATTTGATGCATTCTGCTTTTACAGACTCCCAGAATGGTTGAGGTTGGAAGGGAACTCTGGAGTTCCTCTCGTCCAACCCCCTTGCTCAAGCTTTTCTTGCAAGTTCTTGCCAAAATACTTCAAGTTTGACTTTCAGAACAGTTTTTACAAAAATGTGCAAGTGTTCCAGGTTATTCCACCACTTACACCTGCGAAAAAGTTTTTTCCATCAGAAGGAAATATGTGCACAGAAATGTATCAGAAGAGCACATGTGACTCCTGAAGTCTCCTGCAAACACTATTTCTGTTGGTGTCAACCTCACAGCATCACAAGAGATCAAAGAAAAGAAAAGCCAGTGCAACGTGGAAAAACTTGGGACGGCGAAGACTCAGTTTCCTTTTGAATAAAGATCACTTTTCCTGGTTTTTTTAACTGCTTAATGCTCCTGAGCCTCTGCCAGTGTCACATCCCTGTCCTGGGGAATCACCACCACGGAAGGGAGTTACCAACACTTGTGGACTGAGGCTGAGGATGGAAAATCACCTTTAAATTATGAAATGCATGTACAGCCCCAGCATATGTGGAATGTTTACATTCCTAGAAAAATGATCCAACTGTCCCATTCAATCCCTGGGACAGACTGACAGGGGAATTTTCTCTTTAATAAAGAACTTTGATGGAACAGGAATGTCAGCTTTAGTTCATGCTGCACTGACTGGAACAAGATCAAGTCTTAACTAAGTTCCACACGATGTTTTCAGGGGAAAAGTGGAGAATGTTTCATGGAATTTAAGTCGGGATTTGGCTTGCATCCTAGAACATATATCTTGTTATGAAAACTGCTGAAACACTTTTAAGTGGGCAAGCCACAAGTGTCCTTGGAGCTCTCCAGTCAACTGGAAGTCACACAGGCAGAACCTCCTAAAGCAGAAAAGCCTGAAATTGGGAGGGGGGGTGAGGGAGGGGCAAGTAATCTTGGAATCCTGTCTGTTATCCGGAACCGTTTGCTTGTGCCTACAGCATGAAGTAGTTACAACTTGTTTTCTGCTATTGTCACAGATCCAGGACGTTACTCTGGCTAAATCATAATCTCTTCCTGCCTCAGTTCATCCATGTGTAAACCTGGCTCGCTAACTCTTACCTTAATGTGTCATGGGGCTTAATTAATAACACTTAGGTCTTTTAAGTCCTCTACAAACATTAACTACTTCTTGTAACAACTCTCCAAGGTATTATTATCCCCATTTTACTCCTGGAGAAGCGGCAAAGGAGGTTGTCACTTGCCCAAGGCAACAGGGTAATAGTTATACTCAGAGATCCTCTTCACGGACTAGTCTAACAGTGGAAACGGATCAAGAGAGGCAAAGACAACAATGACAAACTCGAAATTACTTTTAGAATCGCACCATGCGCAACTGGAAGATGATGAAAAACCCCTCCCAGAAACAATGGGCTTGGGATCATAAAAAACACCACAACTGTCACCGCAGAGAAAGAAATACCCCAGGCAGACCTAGGCTAGAGCTCACCAGCACAGCCACACAGGAACGGCCAGACCTGTCCTCTCGAGTGCTCTCAAGTACCATAAAATTGAGCAACAGGCTCGCACGGTGCTCTCCAGTAACACGGCGCGGGCAGATAATCAATGTGGTATGCAGCACGCTAATTCCTCCCGCCGCCGTCCCAGCAGGGGCCGGCAATGCCCAGAACGGCTCCGGGCGCGGGGGTCCCGCTCGGTGCCGCCGCCCCCGCCGCCGGTGACAGCCACAAACTCGGTGTCCCCCGTGCCCGGCGCTGACACCGCCGAGCCGCCCGCGGGGCCGTGCCCGGGCAGCCCGAGCGGGCACGGCGGGGGGAGCGGGAGCGCACCCGCCCCTTGCCCGGGGCC
>NW_020884997.1:534778-541564 GCF_003945725.1 Corapipo altera
CGTGACCCGTCCCCGGGGCGCAGGGCGCTGCTGGCTTGTGGTTTCGGTTGCTGTTTTAAGTCGCCTGGTGCGAAGTTTTATTTCCACTTTCTCTTTTCTTTTTTCTAGGCGGCCTCTTTGGGTGCGAAATGCTGAGGACGCTGCATGTGCTAATATGTGAATGGCTTAATGAAGCAGCGTGACCATCTCACGCAGTATAGGAGGATGTTGTGTGGTTACCTTTGTCGTTTCGATGCTACTGATCTTGGATATCTCGACTTTTCTCTTGATAGTCACTGTTACTCACCAGTCTCCTTTAAACAGAAATCTTCAGTTCTCAGGTTAACCTGTGTTATGACAGGATAAGTTCTCACAGTATTGCTCAGAACAGAATGTTTTTATAAGAGTAGCTGGCATCCACATTCTCTAATTTAGCAGCAGAGAAACCCACACAGGTGGTGTTTCCTTTCCTGGTACCTGTTGACTACCTGCTTACCTTTTGAACCTGGGTCAGATTATAGAAGTCTCAGCTCTCTAGTCACCTAAAATATTTACTGGTTTGTTAAAAAGAACTACATCTGCTGCTGTGAAGCCAAGATCTGTTACAGAATTCTGTCACACCACTCTAGTGGTCTGTCTTTAGCAGAAGGCACTATAAAGCTAATTTTACAATCGTTTCTCAAAAACAGAGGTCATAGAAGGGCACTGGAAACAGTGCAGCCCTCCTTCAGAACAGGTACTAGTTATTCCTTTAGAGCATTCAGTTGTTTCTAAACACTTAACAACAGCACACGAATGTTTAGTGAATGATCAGCTGTGAAAAAGGTCCGTTTGGACATGTTAAAGCTTAATTAACACCATTTGGCAGTTCCTTAGGAGGAACTAGTACGGCAGGATAACTGTGAGATGTCTCACGCTGTGAGCCCAAAAGGACACTCACTGATACTTAGAAAGTGGGAGTTTTGGGAAGTGGTGGGTGGAAATACTCTCTCAAGCCATGTAATTAAAATGAAATGAGCTGCCAGAGGAAATCATCCAGCAAGAGTCAAAGCAAGCAGGTATTTGTGGGAGCACCAGCGCGGCCAAAAACACACTGGGAAGACATTAAATGTGTGACTCAGGGTTCAAACTGATCTTTTTGGCAATGAGAACTGTACTTTTCTGTGTTACAGGATATCAAAATATGTTTTTCACAGTGTCTTGTGCTCTCCCCGAGTGCCCTGGTGCTGACTTAGGGAGGGGGTTGGACTGGCAGGAAAGGGAATATGTCAAATGCTCCTGCTGACTGTGTTGCTGTGCAGGCAGCAGTTCAGAGGTCCCCTGCTGTCCCCTGCTCCCCAGGGTGGCATGTGCAGGTAGCTGAGCAGAGCCTCAGCTGTGTGTGTGCAGTGTGAGAACTGCAGCTGGGGCTGTGTGTGCCGCACACAGGGGGCACCGGGAGCCTGGAATGTGGGTCTGGGCCAAGGAAAAGGCCCGTGTTGGCAGCACTGGGTTCTCCCCTGCCAGGGCTCTTGGGCTCCCTGTCACACCGAGTTTCCTCACTTCAGAGGCACTGAGGGAAATGTGCCATTGCCTGCTCCTGCAGTGGATCCTCACTGCTCCTTCAAAGGCCGTTCCTCCTAGTTTAGGATTTCCTTCCCACTCTTCTCCCTGAGCAGAGCCCTCAGCTCTGTGTTCATACTCTCATGTAGACCCACGTGCTCAGGAGTGAGTTCCCTGCTTGTGCAGGGCTGAAGAGCTGGGGGTTCCCCGGTGTCCTGGGGAGCTGTTTGCAGGGTCTGCAGCTCAGGGCTGGAGTTTATTCCAGTTTAACTTCAGCATCCAGCACTTCCCAGGAAATTCAGGAGTTGTGCACTGCTGGAGTTGCTCTCCCGTTTGTCAGGACCCCCATGGGATCAGGGCATCCCTCAGAATTCTGTTTCATAAGCTAAAATCCCAAATCTTGCTTTTGCAGGGGGAAAGGGTTTAATTCCCTGGATAATTTGGGGAGGTGGGGTTCTTCCCTTAAGTTCCTTAAAGAGACCTGAGAGCCCTTCCCAGTGCCTAAAGGGAGCCTGCAGGAAGGCTGAACAGACTTTGGACAAGGGATGGAGGGACAGGACAAAGGGGAATGGCTTCCCACTGCCAGAGGGCAGGGAGAGATCGGATAGTGGGAAGGAATTCCTGGCTGTGAGGGTGGGGAGGCCCTGGCACAGGTTGCCCAGAGAAGCTGTGGCTGCCCCTGGATCCCTGGAAGTGTCCCAGGCCAGGCTGGACAAGGCTTGGAGCCACCTGGGACAGTGGAAGGTGTCCCTGCCCATGGCAGAGGGTGGCACTGGATGGGCTTTGAGGTCCCTTCCCACCCAAACTATTCCATGATTCCATGATTCTCACTGGTATCCAGCTTCCTTCTTGCAGGTAACCCCGTGAACCCCGAGCACAGGAGCTCAGTGAAGTTTATTTTGCCAAAGTGAAAACAACTGTGACAGGACTGTAGAAACAAACCAATTCTTGTTTGGGTTTATATTTTACTATTGCCCATTTCCAGCGTTGTTTCTTTTGCTTATCTGAAGGGAATCAATTCCTGGATGGGTGACCAAAGCCATCCATGCATGTGAGTTAAATGAAAAGCAGCTCCCAGGCTGTGCTGCTCCTCCATCCCCGACGTCTGGGAGCCAATCTGGCTGTCCAGGAGCAGCTCCAGACTCACTGTTCTCACTGCTGACACTCCAGCTGACAGCAACAGGGATTCGTCTGCTCCCAGATTCCCACAAGAAACACACGGGAATGAACCTTGTGTTTGATCTGGCACAGTCAGTGCTGAGAGGGGCACGAGATGTTCCTCCAGGGATGGAACTGCACGGCCACGAGTGGCCAAGCCCTGTTTGGGGAAGTTAAACTGTAGATTATCCATACCAGTAATCCCAGTGTGGCTACTTGGGGTTTGCTATAGGTTGAGGAATTGGAGTATTATGGTTTCCATGTTGGCATGAAGAAGTTCAGGCATAAATATGATTACTGTGTTTCTGGCGGGCCTGAAAATTCCACTGCACTCTCATAAATAGGGAGAGATGCCCCCAGTTGGTTTTGTGGGTTTGTTTTCCTCTTTTATTTAAACTACAGGAATCTGGTCTCCTCAGTCCTGGAGCCAGCTGGAACAGCAGGATGCTGTGCTCCTTCTCCATATAAAGTGCCCAGTCTCTCATTTGCCAGTTCATCACAGCAAGATTCTTGATCCTATTAAATATTTTGGTCAGTCTCCTCAAGGAAGGAGTTAAACTTCCTTTAACTGGAAGTTCCATACTTGGGTCCCATGTTACTGAAAGCTCCCTGGAATAGGGATTGCAGCAGACAGATTTATGGCAGGCTGAAATTGCCCTTAATAGGGATAAAGGAGAAGGGTGTCAGAGAATTTCTTTAGAGACTTGTGTGGACAGTGAAATGGGTCCGGATAAAAATTTGGGATATCAATGCCCTTGTTTTAAAAGTAAACTAGTACTGATCAATGCAGCTCTTCCCCAGGGTGCAAACTGTAAACAGGGGGAGTAAATAGATTTACAGAGAAAACCTTTTCTCCTTCCTGTAGGTTCTTTTGCAAAACACTCACTCTCAAGCTCTTCTGTCCTGCAGGCTCTGGGTTTCCCACTGTTGCTGGGTTTGCCTACATGAAAATGTAGAAGAACATTTAATAAAATCCACAAACCATTTATCTCATGTCTGTTTGCATCTTGTCACTTTGAACTGGCTTTTTGCAGCCATTGAAATGCTGAAAAACGTGGAGTTTGTTTCATCCAGAACTGGGGTTTCCCCTTTGGTGACATCCTGCCCATCAGTTTGGTTTTCCTCATGTTTAATCTAAAATGGGTTCATTGATGAGTCTTGGCTTTTGTGGGAAAGCTTCAGCAGAGTCTGTTTGCCAAAAACCTCCAAAACTGGGCAGCTGGGACTGGCTGGAATAACTGGAGTTGTTTCTCTGGCTGTTGGGTGCAGGTGCCTGTGTTTCTCACAGTGGCTGAACTCGCCCCTCAGCCTTGGCAGCCGGATCTCAGCTCTCTGCTCATTGTTTGAAATCCACGTGGATCCAAAGGGCTTCCTCAGTGGAGCCTCAGCCCCGGGACTGGATGCACTGCGGAGCTACCTGGGGGTGCTGGGTGAAGGGCTGGGCTGAGGTGGGAAGGGCTGTGTTGGATCCTCCTGTGAGCCCGGAATGTGGGAGCGGGGCTGATTCCAGGCTGGCTGGGGCTGAGGGAAGCAGCTGCTCGAGATCTGTCAGCGTTGTGTGTGCTGCCATTGCCATGGAAACAGGGACTGGCTCGGCACAAACCACACAGGGATGTCGGAATTGCATTTTCAAAACAAACCCGAGCTGGTTTGTCAGTTCTGGTCCTCAGAGCCCGAGTGGTGCCGCACAGCCCGGGGCAGGGTGGGCCTGCGAATCCACAGGGACTCACGTTTTCAATTCATGTTTGGAAAAGTGAGCTGGTGTTTGATTAGCAAAGGGCATTTATTGTATTCAGTGCATCACATGCTCTTCCAGACACCTGAGGCCATCCCAGAGTTCTCCTCCCTTTGCCCACCTTCCTCCAAAGAAGGGGAAGGGATCCTGGATGAGAACTCCAGGTGTCGGCCAGTTGGCAAAGTCTCCTGTTCTTAAAAAGAGAGTGGCTCATGAAACACACAACTGAAAATTTGTGAGTTTGTATCATGAGCCACTTTATATTTTTTACTCATGAAAACGAAGGGAGATCCATTTTGGGGCTCCTTTGTTTGCCCTGGGGGACACTGGCTTTGGGAACAGTGCCTGAGAGCCAGAGCAGCTCCCCAGGGTATTGCACAAAGAACAAATCACACATGAAGTTCAGAGAATCCTGGAATGACTTGGGTTGGAAGGGACTTTAAAGCTCATCCAGTCCCAACCCCTGCCATGGGCAGGGACACCTTCCACCAGCCCAGGTGGCTCCAAGCCCCATCCAACCTGGCCTTGGACACTTCCAGGGATCCAGGGGCAGCCACAACTTCTCTGGGCAACCTGTGCCAGGGCCTCCCCACCCTCCCAGGGAAGGATTCTGAGCTGTTTTCATGGATCTGTCAGAGCAGCTGGGCAGTGTCACACCCACTTGGGATGTGCCTCAGCCGTGGTACTGAGCGAGGACAGCAGGGCAGGGAAAAGCAGCTAAAGCTGTGAGTGCAGAATGGTTTAATCTCTACCTTTAAGAAGTATCTCTTTAATTTATTGGTCTTCCCAAGCTGTGCCACGTGATGCTGCACTACAGAGAACACTGGGTTGGGCTGGTACTGAACCAGAACATAGCACTGAGCTGGACCTTCACTTTTTGAATGCAGCAGCTTTTTTTGCCATTGACACTCGAAGCAGTAATAAATTGTCTTAAAACCCCACCAATAATTGTACGAGCATTGAACTTTATTCAAGAGGTTCACTGAGCTGGCAATGAGCAAACCTGACCCGTTACTTCAGCCCAGCACCTGAGCACAGGGATGAGTTCAGTCACCCTCGTCAGGGCCCACAGCCTGTGTCCCCAGGAGCCCTTGGAGGAGCAGGTGGGACAATCCCCTTCATTCCCACACTGCAGAGCCATGGAATCATCTCCGTAAATTCTGATGGTACTTAAACACAGAACCCAGAGAAGGGTCTGACTTACAGATCTGATGGAGAAACCAGACCATGGGAGGTGTTCAGAGCTGTAGCAAGGGATCAAA
This sequence comes from Corapipo altera, assembly GCF_003945725.1. Classification (NCBI taxonomy): domain Eukaryota; kingdom Metazoa; phylum Chordata; class Aves; order Passeriformes; family Pipridae; genus Corapipo; species Corapipo altera. The sequence continues at coordinate 540,455 of NW_020884997.1, forward strand.
CTTGGAAATGGGCTGCAGTGGCTGGACCTGGGCTGGACAACCTGGGACAGCACACCAGCAGCAAACCCAGGAAGGGTTGGTCCTTTGTCGAGGGCAGACAGACCTGTCTCACTCACACCCTTGCTGTCTTTAACATAAAGATTTCCTACAAGCTGTGAATTATTTATAATTATTTATACCAATTTATATCAATTTACATCTTTTAAATCAAGCTATTAGTTGCACAACTTTTTGGGGATGAACCAAATTACTGAAGTCCTACTATAGATTTATTTGCAGCTCTAGCTATGAGATGTGGTCACTGTACAGGAGCTCAGTGGTGCTGAGGGCTGCCCCAGCCTGGGTCACAGTGAGGAGGGAGCAGCTATTGAACCGTTCAGTTCTCATTCCCAGCTCGTGGCTCACCTGCTGGACAAACCCAGCACTCGAGAGAAGCAGCTCTGCCCACACAGGTGGGACTGTAGAAAAGGAGTCCTTGGCTGTACATGGCTTCCACAGGGGCTTTGTTACATCAGGTACAAACTGTACAAGTCCTCCAGGTTCCAAAGTGTTGTAAACGGCAGAAACAGTTCAGCCTGTGTTTATAGACTGGGCTTAAGTGTAAAGATTATTTCAGATAAGGACCAGGCTGAGTAACCGGCTCCATGTGACAGTGCTGGTTTAATGCAACCTGCAGCAGTACAAGTATGTACATATGTACAGTGGCTCCTCTTCACCTGCTGGCTGAGCACACTCGGCACTTTATTCTCAGCTTCCTTGGAAGTAGGAAACACTGGAGTAGAACTGGTTCAGTTTTGCAGCACCTCAAGTCCTTGGGTTGGGCTCTCTGTGCCCCGGGCCTACAGGACCCCGTCGCTGAAGCGGGACTTGTAGTCCCCCAGGTCGTTCTGCAGGTCTCGCTCCTCATCATCTGCAATAAAATCACAGTTCAGTTCCTGTTCAGACACTCCAGCAGAGCTGATGTGAACACTGACTGAGCACCCTGGAGCAGTTCCCCAGGACAGGCTGGGCCCAGCAGGGACCGGCCCGGAGGAGCAGCACGTGGTGCCAGGGCTCGGGGGGGCAGCTCCAGCTGCAGTGCCACCAGCTCCAGCTGCAGTGCCACCAGCT
>NW_020884997.1:541574-554936 GCF_003945725.1 Corapipo altera
GCTGCAGTGCCACCAGCTCCAGCTGCAGTGCCACCCGCCCCACAGGCTGGCTGCCCCCAGGGCCTGCACCACTTACACTGCTGGCTTTGAGACTCCTGCTATCAACATGGCAAACTCTCCCACTGAAACCCAACTCCTGCGGGAAGTCCCATTCCCAGGTTTAACCCATTCCAGAGTTCACTCAGTAAGGCTTCACAGAACCTCTGGGAATAGCACCCCTTCCAGACCAAGGGAATAGTTTTCCCACCTACTTCCCAGCTGGCACCTTCCACACAGACGTGGCATGACACATTTTTCCCTGATGGGATGTTTCCTGATCTGGAATTGACTTTGCTGTCAGTGTTTTTCCAAACTGCTGTCTTGTATCTCAGACTCATGGGTAAAATTTGGAGAGGCTTTGGAAAACCTTTCCCAGCCTCTTATCCACAGAAATCCCTGTTCTCTCCCGGCACACTGGGCCAGGGAACACAGGCAGGGGCTCGGCGGGCAGGGGCTCTCTCAGCCCCCAGCTGCCTTTGGTTCCTCTTCCCAAGGGAGTCCCAGCTCTGTCCTGATGGGCAGACATGGATGTTTCACCTTCCCTTCCAGCCCCAGACACTGTCTGTCTGTCTCCACATCTCTCCTGTCCTGCTTCCTGACTTTGCTGCTTGGGGTTTGGCCTTTGAGCCTCCTGAGAAATGGTAAAATAACCCCCCAGAGTTGTGCCCCCTCAATGTAACCACTGACTGCAGCACATGCAGAAAATCCACAGAGAAAATGCACATTCAGTATTATTTTATGTGATATTTTAAAATATTCCACATTCTACCTGCCACAATCCAGCTGTCCCATGTGGCTCCCTGGCCTCCTTCCCTCAAAGAGTGAAAACCACACAAAACTTCCATTTGTTCCAATTAATGAGTTTCTCCTGCACCTCAAAGCTGTTCCCTCATATTCAGGAGATGGTTGTGCACAGGAATGGAAAGCACAGTGTGAGCTCACCCATCTCTCACCAGCTGCCTGGAGCTCTCCACACACCCACCACCCCTCGCCCCTGGGCCAGGCAGGGACCCACTGGGCACCTGTTCCAGCAGCAAAGGGCTGGAGTTTACCTGCATGGCACATGAGAAACTGCCACACAGCACCTGGACATCCTGGAGTCCCTCCCCCTCCACCACCCGGGCACCACAAACACCCTTCCTGCAGCAGAAGCCCCCGCCTTCAAACACACCCTGGCCTTCAGAGGGCAGGGACACCGGGCTGGGGCTGCCCCTCCCCAGCACATCTCCCACAGGGGAGGATTTTCCCTGGATAATTTCAATCTAAGCCCACACATTCCTAGTGGCAACAGAAACCATGTGGAATCCAGTGGCTTTGTGGCACGTGCTGCAGGCTTTGTCCAGTCTGATGCAATCCTGGGTGATGTTTTCCTGACGGTTTTTAGACAGAAATTCTTATTTTTTCCCGTCCCTAAACAACCGTAACCACCCTCCCTCCAACGCCACCAGTTCTCCCCTGCCCTGCAGAGAAATCAGTGTAATGCCTGAAGCAGACACTTTTCCTGGAATGCTGCCCCTGGAAGCACCACTGGCCACATTCAAATCACAGCTCAAGCCAACTCAACAAGTTATTAGGGAACAACAGAACAAAGGGCTTGGGAACTGCAGTTGGAGGTAGTAACACACTCTGCTCACACCATCCCTCAGTAAAAGGCTCCCAGAAGTCACCCTTTAACCTTCACTGACTCTCATTAACCCAGTCTGTCTATACAGAGACACAAAGGGATTCACCAGGAAAAGGATTTTCCCCAAGCCCAAATTCCAAGCCCCCAGAGCACGGACCCCATGCAGATGGGAGATGGTTTTATGGGGTCAGTGTCAGTCAGAACACTGCTTTTTCAAACACCCCTCACACTGCAAGCTACACAAGCACAATCTGGTTTTTAACAACCTGGCACCACTTGTCACTGCCTCACACCCACCCTTTCCTAAGTGTCACATAGGAATGCTGTCCATGCCACTGGGAACTGTTCACAGCACACCTGGCACTGACTCCTGAAGCCACACTCCCTGGGAAGGCCCCCCAGCCAGGTACTGGTGCTCTGAGGGACAGGGACAGGGCACTGCATCCCCACAAGGGCAGCCCCCTCCAGCCACCTGCCAGGAGGGGGGAGCCATGGGGGGGTCGGGCTCTGATCCCAGGGACAAATGGGGAAACAGCTTCAAGTAGTGCCAGGGGAGGTTCAGGTTGGATACTGGGAATAATTCCTTCATGGAAAGGGCTGTCCAGCCCTGGCACGGCTGCCCAGGGCAGGCGTGGAGTCCCCATCCCTGGAGGGATTTAACAGATGTGACACTTGGGAACATGGGTTAGTGGTGGCCTTGGCAGTGCTGGGGGAGCTTGGACTCAATGGCCTCAGAGGGCTTTTCCAACCTCACTGACTCTGTGGTTCCACAACCTCCCCCCACCCTCCCGGTGGGCAGCACACCCGGGCTGTGGGCAGGCACAGGTGGCACAGCCACAGAGGGCACAGCCCAGCACAGCCTCTGCAGCAGCTCCATGGCCTTGGTCAGAACTTCCAGAGCTGCATCCTGAAGCCCAGGAAAGGAAGCACTGCAGCGAGGAGCTGGCCATGGCCCACTGCTGACTGAGGGCAACGGGACTTGAGCAGGAACCCCCTGGCACTGGTGGGGTGTGCAGGGCACAGGGACACACGGGACACCCCCACTCCCGGCTCAGGACACACCAGAACCATGAGGAACACGGCTCCCACTGCCCCAGCACCGACAGGAACACCGGGAATCACAGAACCACAGCATGGTTTGGGTGGGAAGGGACCTTAAGGTCCACCTCATTCCACCCCCTGCCATGGGCAGGGACACCTTCCACTAGAACAGGTTGCTCCAAGCCCATCCAACCTAAATCCTGCTGTGTCTTCCTGCAGCTGCCAGCTGGGATGAGCAGATGACAGCCCAAGGATCCCTCTCTGGAGGGACAGGGGTGAGCACACAAACCCACTGTGAATTCTGAGCACAAGGGTCACAGAAGAGGCCTCAGCTGCAGCAGAGGGTTGCAGTTCATCAGTCAGTTAATTAATCGCCCAGGGTTCTGATCCATCCTTTTCTTTCCCTTGTTCATGAGTTTCACACTCCCAGCCCAGCCCAGCCCAGCCTGCTGACACTGCACTTAGTGCATGCCCACACAGTCAGCTGCTTTTTAACAGCTTTGCCCATTAATTATGCTTAGATACCAATTAAATACGCGTCTGAAAAACCTCCAGCTAAAAACTTACATTATGAGGGTCAAAATCAGGGGGCTGATTTACCATCTCCTGTTTTTTCCCCCCTCCTTATTTTACACTTTCATGTAACTGGAAATACTCTCTATGTACACAAACATTCTCCCCCTACAGACATGCAGGCCTGTCCCAGATGTCCCCACAGCTGGATGGAGAATGGCAGACAAGGCAGGCACACGGCAGACAGTGGCAGGCACAGGCAGGGACAGGCAAGCGAGGGAGGGGATGCAGGAGCCACATGCAGGAGGGGTGGCCATGCACACACAGGGGCATTAGGCAGCACTGGCTCAGGAGCTCAGAGGCTGGTTAGCAAGAACACCACAAGCCTGTTGAATCTGTGTATAATGCACAGAGGTGACACCTGGAATCGCTGCCTGAGGCCCCACTGCACAACAGCTCCAGGCAGGTGGGACCAGAGCAGCACCCAAAACACCACATTCCTCTGCTGGACAATTTGGGAATGTCAATGGCCACAGCCCACCCAGCCAGGGGCCAGAGCTGGGGGTTTGGGTAAAACCATGGCTGGAATTTAGTGCCTTGCTTTTCCTAGCAGGAAGTATACCCAACTGCAGTGAGGTGTCAACACCCTCTCCCTGAAGACTGGTGCTCTGTCTGAGCAATTTGTGATCAGCTAAACCAGCGAGGCTTTACACAAATTCAACAAGTAACTCAGCATGGATTTATCACAATGGGATGGAGATAAGGCCCAAGCTCACCTTGGACGTCTTCTTCTCCACCATCACCATCCTCTTCCTCATTGTAAGCCAGCTCAGCCTGTTTGTCTGCCTCATACTCACCCACGTTCCCATCATCCCCATTATAATCTGCCAGTTTAGAACCCTGCTGTGGGTCCACAGGGGATTCATTCTCATCAAAGAACCGGCCTGTGGAGTAGGAAAGGAGTGAGTCAGCAGCAGAGAGGAAAGAAACGGGGAGATTCTACACGAGAGCAGGTCACAGGTGGAGGCAGTTGGGGTCTGGGGTAGTTCCAGCTGGAGAGAGAGGAGGGAGAAGGGAGAGGGCTTGGACAGGGGGAGAACAAGGCTCATGGAGCACCCCCGTGTGGAAAGGACACGCTCTGTCACCCAGCACTTGGACCTCCTGGAATCTCACTGTCCCAAGCTCCTCTCTCCGTGGAGAAGGGCTGCAGTGAGCCCCCAAACAACCCCCCTGGATTGCCTACGGACACTGACAGGTTCTCTCAAAACTCTGAAGAGCATTGCTCCGTGGAACGTTCAGTATCCATTTTTCCTGTGGCATTTTCCACATGCTGCAGGGATCCACTGCTGATGTGGTGCCTGGCAATGCCTGCAGGGTGTGCCCAGCTGGCACAGGGAACCCAGCAGAGCCCTGCCCTGCAGTCTGACCTCGGCTTGTAACCACCTCATTCATTTGGCTTTACACTCTGCTTTCCTGCTGAGCTTTAACGGGGTTCAAAATGCCCCAAATCCAGTATTTTCACCTCCCAACAAAAAATTAGGAATAGTTCCAGATCCTGAAACAATGCACAAGAAAAACGGGAATTAGCTGGAACTGTGGAATGAGCAGACAGTCAGCCAGGCATCCAGGGAGAGACCACTGGTGTGACACCCAGTTCAGAGCCAGTGTTTCACGGGATGCAGGGAGAGCTGTTCCAGCCCAGCACAGTGCAGGCTGCTTGAAGGGAGCAGCTCTGAGTCTGCAGAGGCCACAGGCCTGGAGGATTGGGTATAAATGAAAAAAATGGCTTAAAGTGTGATACAATCTTTACAGACTGGGCACCAAGGCTGCTGGGGCAGGTGGTGAGAGATCTGCAGTGGGAGTAATTAACAGAGAAGTAAACGGGAGGATGATTTCAACCTCAGGATTAAAAGAGGACAGATATGAAAATGAAATTATCTCCCAAAACAATGAAAACTTTTCTATGTGGCAGTATATAAAGATCAAGACAGAAGCAGTACTATGGTTCTTCTCTGGATGGGGAGAAAAGCAGCAGAATCACACCCAGTGCAGCTCAAATGGACAGAAACAGCAGTTTCGGGTATTTTCACAGAACAAGCAAGAAGAAACCATCATCTATTTAGAAATCCCAAGTTCCATACATTATTCATTCCCTGTTCATGTCTAATTGAGTGATCCTGGCTATTACTGTTGGTATTTTTGACACTGCATTATATGCAAAACCCAGACAGGACAGGAGGATTTGCACATGTCAAACCTAAACTGAGCCATGAAACACAAGGGAATGTACCCAACTTCCAGCAAAAGCAGCCTGTGGATGTGCCAGAGGTACTGTGACACACAAGCACTGAATGAACTGAAGCTGACAGAAGGAAAGATTAAAATGATGAGGAGATCCCAGGAAATGCAGCAGGTCCACACAGGCTGTGAGCTGAGCTCAGTGAGCCCCTGCTGTGCAGGACCCCCCATAAGCCCAACCCACCCCATCCCACCCCTGCCATGGGCAGGGACACCTCCCACCAGCCCAGGTTGCTCCAAACCCCGTCCAACCTGGCCTTGGACACTCCCAGGGATCCAGGGGCAGCCACAGCTTCTCTGGGCAACCTGTGCCAGGGCCTCCCCACCCTCACAGGGAAGGATTCCTTCCCCAAATCCCATCTAACCTAAATATGAAGGAGCAAAGAGAACAGACTAACCAGTGACAAGTCCTGGCTCCCAGGTACCCCCTCCCAGCCTACAATGAAGACATTTCCTGCACAGCTCCTGCCTACACAACTAGACCCCCCATCATTTAAAACATGGCCAGGGAAAACAGATAATCCAGTAAAAACCCAACAACTTCAATAGGAGGGTCCCTCATTCCTGAAGCTTCTTCAGGAAGCTCCCTTGATAAACTAAGCAGCCTTGAAGACCTCAGGGTGCAGAGGGGAAGCCAAGACTGCCCAGGTTCTGTGCCAACTTAATACACCCATCCCTGCTGCATCACAGAGACCCATGAGTCATGTTAGAACAACCACAGTCTTCCCAAAAGATCTGTTTCTTCACAAAAATCTTATTTGGATAGAAAAACCCCAAGAGGAGATGTTTCAGCAGTAAGTTTTCCCTCCCAAACACTCCTTCCCCACCCAAGCACTACAGAGTCAGAACTGGGTCTTCAAAAATAGCATCACCCACAACACCCACGCCCATGTGCACCTGCCTGGAGGCTCCTGCCTTGAGCAGACATGGAAGGGAAGGGTTCTGGAACCACGTTCTGTCCAACACACATTGCCCCTAACACAAAGACCCCTGGTGTAAGGGCTGAATTCTTACAATATTGTCCAAAACACAGTATTTAAGTCAAGTAATACAGTGAGTAACTCAATATCCTGTGTGTATCAAAGTCCTGCCTTAATCTATTTAATTGTGCAGTCATTTCCAAAAGCATTCTAAATTCCAATAAGGAAATAATGTTTTAAAATAAAACGAATATACATGTGAAAAATAACACGTTAAAGCATATCTTTTACCCAGGAACACATTACAATCCTTCCCAGGCTCCCTCTCCAAAGCCACCCTCTGCAGTGGTCCCTGTTTCCCAGACAGGCACTACCACAGACAGAAAATGAAGGGCTTTGTTTAAGTTACTGAAGTGTGTGATATTGGCCAACTTACTTTGCTTAATCTTCTGCAAGTCGCTGACTCGGCTCTTTGGGAGTTTCATCTGGTCTGTCTCAATTTTGTGCTCTTTCTGGGTTTCCACCTTTTCTTCAAAATTCAGGTGCTGGAGGGAATTTGGAGGGATCTGCTTCGCGAGGTCGGCGTTTCCATCACTGTCACTGGGCAAACCTGCAGTGAGGAGGTGTCAGTGCCTGCAGGTCTTACATGGCTCCAGAGAAGGCAGAGGACAACTGTTCACATTTTAATTCCTAATCAATCCCACGTCATCACCTCCCCAGCTGACTGTCTGCACGTGCTTCAGCTCTCGAGGAAGCTCAGAACAACACATTCATGTACTTCCTTTATCCTCCCGCTGATTCTGCTTTTCAAGTCTACCCAGAATCATTTATTGTTTAGAGGTCTGATCTGAGGACAAGGGTTGGCAGGGCACAGAAGTTATGCTAAAAACAATAACCAGAATCACAGGACTCCATAGCCAAGGAGCCGAGAAAACCCTGATTCCCCTGAAATTCCCATCAAACCCCTGTCCACAAACTCCAAGTTCAACATAGCAAGCTTTTCACTTGCTGCATCTTATGTTTTCTCATCAATAGAAGTGAAAATGAAGGACCACCTTTAAAGGAAACGAACTGTTTAAAAGATTTGGCATTTGGAAACAACAATCTTTAACTGTGTATGCAGCCTTTGAGCTCCCTCACTTTGGAATTCTGCTCACACATCCTCTGCAAAAGCAAAGAAATAAAGAAAAACTTCTGTTGTCTTTTTCCAAAAGAACCAATAATGGGCAGAACAAAAACTTGGAGCTGTTTTGTCATTTTGACAACTTTATATTTAATTTATTAATATTAAAGTTATATCACTGCAGGAGTTTCAGTTCTCATGTCCTAAACCTCCCTCACATCATTCTCATGTGAGCTGTTCCCAGGGACAGGAGGACTGAGCAAGAGACAGGAACATTGGTTTGTCTCTGACTGTGGCCACCAAGAGATCAACAACCAACCCCTGAGGGTGCAGCCCTAATTAGTACCGCAGGGAGGAACACTAATTTCAATTACTGTCCACTGGAGGACTCTCCAAGCACTTATCTTGGAAACTTCTAACTCAGATTTGGCTGAAATCGGCCAAGAGGCCCAGGAATTCTGGGTGTGGAGATCATACACCAAGCAGCCCGAGTGCCTCAGTCAGCCAGGTAAGAACACAACCTTGGATCCTGCAGGAATTTATCTCTGGGTTTCCCTCTCGTAACCAAAATATTGCCTTGTCACCTGCTAACAGGAATTGTACCTGGTGCCAGGTTTGGAGCATGGGGCTGCTCAGTTGGGAGATTCACAGCGGGTGGATGACCTTCACCTTTAGGAGCTGAAATAAGTGTCTTCTTTAAAGCTAAAACAAAACACAGGGACAAAAGCATTAACAGCAAACAAACAAGACACTATTTACCTGGTCTAACTCCAACAATCCCATAAAGTCTTTGGTTTCCTTGTTTTCTTGGTTTTAAACCACAGATGAAAATATAAAATACAATAATATTTCAGGAGGGGGATTATCTGAAACATTCAGTTTTGAGCATTCCAACCTCTAAAGCACAGCAGCAATGATCTGATTTTACACTGCACTTGAATTTTATTACCACAGAGATTTCAAAGCCCTGCATTCACTGTGAACCACATGGTGTTCACACACAATATATACGTCACCAAGACCCCAAACATGAAAGAATTAGAGTATTTCTCCTCACCAGTGGGAGTATCTTCAGCTTTTGCTGGGTCATTATCTTCTATTTCAGGCATGCCTGCATCTCCTCCTGCTTTGATTTTCTCTGCAAGACAAGAACAGGATATTCTGCCTTACTAACCTTTCAGTCTGAAGAGTGAATTTCCCCCTTGTGGGAGGCTCTAACTTAGTAAAATCACTGCAGCTAATCAAGTTATCTGAGCCAAACAATTCCTTATTCTGCTTCAGAGAAATGCACAGTTCTGGAGGACGGCAAAGGATGCAACACAACTGGGCCATTCTCCATCAGAAATGCCAAAAAAGGAAATACCTTTGTCATTTACAACATGCTCTGAAGGCTCCTCATTCTTCTCTGTGTCTTTACCTTCCCCCTCTGCAACAGTCTCAGGTACTGCCTGGCCATCATTGCTGGGACTGACTTCAGTGTCTCTACTGGACTGAATTTTTTGTGTGGCCTGTTAGAACAAATTCATAAGGAGCCAATATTAAGCACATGCCTGGAAATTACAAAACAAATGCCCCCGAATTCAAGATTACTTTGGGTAAGCAAAATTGCATTTATGACCTCACTGACAGGCAAAGTAAAGAGCAGAGTCCTCTCTGTACAAACCTGGGTCCTGGGGTATGGACACACAACTGAACAGACAATGCACAGAACAGCACAGCTGCAGGACATTTCTACTGCCAGATCAGCTGCTAAGGACAACACCAACAGCTTAAGGCATGGTTGGCCTCAAGCCTCAGGCCAGACCCCTGAAGGAATTCTAGACTTTAAGAAAAGATCTGTTGGAAATCTGCTCTCAGTCTGCCTTATTATTTGAGATGTTTATAGACAGACAAAGGAAGAAAAAATTTTAAGCAAAGCGGGTTATTTCATCAGTTTGCAGGAAAGAGGCCCAAATTCTACTGGCAGCTCCATGTAATCCCAGCCTTGATTCCATTCCAACCCCATTATTTCCATCACATTAGCACCTCGAGGCCTCAGCAGAGCTCAGGTTCCCTCTGCAATAACCTGGGCAAGGCTGTGGGAACACAGATCCCACCCTGGAGAGCTGAGCAGCAAAATCCACGTTCCAGGAAGAACTGAAACCCTCAGCAATGCTGGATGGAGGAAGGCTGGAGCAAAGCAAAGAATCTGGCCTCATCTTCCAGCTCAGTCCACTGGCTGAGCAAACAGGCAGATTTCCTTCATTAACACCCATTTAGGGCTGCTCAGGGGGATGTTTAACACAGTGTTAGGAGAGAACTGTCCCAGGCCTCCACACCCCTGAGGCAAACAGCAGACCTTGGGCTCTTCTCACTCAACACAGAATTCCCTGGCATTACCTTTTGTTCCCGTGCAACCTGGTCCATTAATTTCTTGATGTTCTCTTCATGCTGCAGCCTCATTTCCTTGATCTGCTGCCCACACTGCAGGCTTGAGGAGAAACACACCATTAGATATATTTCATTTGTGGTATCTGCTCTCCCACAAATCAAATAAGGGGGAAAATATGAAGTGGCACAAAAAGCCAAACCTGAGATATAACTAGAATAGTCTGTCCAAAAAGCCTGGTCCTGGCATGTGCATGGAGTGGGAATGGACTGAATACAGAAAGAAAGCAGAACTGGAAAAAATAGGGACAGAGCAGAAAAAACAGTAAAATAAACAGAATGGCCTTGAATATATTTCCTCCAAAAGCTGGAATGCAACCAAAAAGTCAAGCTCCACAGTTAATCTGTCAGCAAATATTAATTGTACCGGGAAAGCAACGTGTCTCTCATGGCTGTCAACAGAGAAGGTACACAACTACCACTATCAGTTACTGCTCCCAACTCAAATAACATGATCTGAATACACAGCCACGTGTCCCAACTTCCCTTACAAGCCACAGACATCAGCCTGAGCAGCAGAATTCCCATCTCCCACAAACCCTCAACAGCACAGAAGGAGCATTTTGTGTTTGTGAAAGCTTCAAACACTTTAGTTTAACCTAAAACTCTAAAGTGTTAAACCTCCCTCACTCCTCAAAGCTGCAGGAGTATATTCTTCCTGTTTCTCCATCACCAATTTGAAAGACTGAGGTCAACTTAAAATTTTAAGTTTAAAATTTTAAGCATGACTGCTTTCAGCTTCAGTTAAAACAAATGAAATTATACTGTTAGAAAGGCAGCAATTAACAACACTAGTGACACAGTTTAATGGACACTGTCCATTAAACTCTGCCATGTGTTTGTTAACTAAATCTCCATGTCATAAAAAATGCATTGACTTAAAAATGCTGAATAATTCCAGAGTAAGTCAAGATTCCCCTTAACTCCTATCTCACTTTGAGGGAGGGGTAGGACACCACCAAGAAACAGAACTTGAAAGTCAAGCAGCCACTGCTGTGCATTGCCAAGTGAGCACACTGGAGCTGGAGGATTAGCAGACACAGGATTAATTAGCACTTTTTAGTAAATACAGACCCCCATCACACGCACAAACTTGCAGTTCCCAACACTCCTGAGGACACACCTGTCATATTCCAGCCTCCTTGTAAGGTAGGTGTTGTTCTTCTTGTACTCGTGCAGCTGATCCTCCTGGCGGATGAACTCCTGCCGCAACTCCGCCAGTTGCTCTAGGCCAGAAAGGAAACACAGCATGAACTGAGGGATACAGGAAAAATGCCCTGGGGCACACACAGCTTTCAGTATTGCTAAATAAGTAAAAAACTGCTTGAGTTTTATGTTAGTTCACCTAGATATAAAGATTCTTAAACTAATTTGAAGAAGACGCCACTTCAGTCATGTAAAGACGAGTGCCAGATGGCAGCATGAGTTAGACAAGTTCTCCTGATGCTATGGCAAACCCCCTAAACTTTTATTTACCTTAGCATTGTGTAAGGCTTCTGAATGCAATTTCACCATCTGTCAGGAAATGCAATTTCCTGAAAGATTCTGTGACTCTGAGTAACACAAAGGCACTACCAGGTTACTTCAGGCACGATGCTCAAATATTGTCTGTAGTGACTGTACGAAAGGAGCCACCTTCCCACTATCCATAAAATCAACACGTATTTCCTGTCTCCACAACTGCTCTGGAAGTTCTCCCTGCTCCTCAGGCTACAAGTAATTAAGCTTTCTGCTGTTTTAAGTTGCAGCTGCACAGATACAGGCAGAAACCACGTGTGCTGTTGTGTGCAGGCACGTTCACGTCTGGGCACTCGCTGCTCCAGCTCCCTCTGCAATACTCCAGACACAGTAAGATCACAGGCATTATAATCATGCCTGTACAGAACAGCCTTAAGAGATGTTTTCTGGAGTTTTTCTGACCCAGCATAACCATCACAGTGTTTCTGATCAAACTATACTAAACTGTGTATTTGGCCATGAAAACAATTCTACAGCCTTGGAAGTCAGCAGTGCCAGAGCACACGTTCCTCCTGCAGACAGCCACGTCCACAAGAGCCACCCCTGCACTCACCCACACCAGGTAACCAACAAACACAATGGGACTGCACATTATGGGATGCTCCAGCACAACCTGATCCTTCCTTTAAACTGCATTCTGCAGCACCTGGGCAGTTAAAGTGCACAGCTCCAGCCTGCCAAGTGAGCTTGGCCGTGAATCCCTCACCCTTTAGCCGGTGTATGTCCGCCATCTGATACGAGATGTTGTTCTGCAGCTTCACCTGGAAGGAAGAAAAGGCTGCATAAATACAGGTAACAGGGTTGGCGAGGGTTTGGGCTGCAAACACTCAGGTGTGTCTGTTTGCTTTGTAAAGCCAGTTATGGAGAGGATTACGGGAATGAAAAAGTTCTGGGAAATCCAAGTCCTGTGTATTTAGTGACATCACCAAACTAACACTGTGTTCAGGCTTTGCTAACAAGGGCTTAAATTTAATTCCAGAATACATTTCTATCAAAAAAGTAGATTGTCAGGACTAAAATAAACACACTGCATCCTGATACTGCAGGAGGGACAGTGAATGGCCAATGTCAAAGCACAGGTGGGTAAAACTAAACCCGCAGCATCAACAGCAAAACCAACTGTTACCTAAGGTATATCATATAATAGAATTGTTACATTTAAATAAATCTCTTATGTGTTGCTACTTAATATTCCTAACAGACATTTTATTTTAAGAGGGAATCTGACACCGGTAAAATTCCACAACAGCTTTTAATTTGGTATTTTCAGTAAGGAAAAGAATACCAGTTACAGTAAGTAAGAAATGCATGTACACAAAGTCTTGAAGTAAAGACGCTTTTTCCTGTTGTTACATAAAGACAAAACCCAGCAGGAATGAAGAGGAAGATCCATGAACTGACTACACTGGGAAAGGGTGGAAAATCCCCACCTGCCATGAAGCACCTCAGAGGTTATTCCTCTTGCAGTTCCATGATGATAGAAAGGGTAACTCTAGGAAGGTGCTGAGTGGGGCTGTCACTCGTGGGGGACAAGGTCAGCATCACCTCTGGGGCCAGCAGTGCCAGCACAGCCACTGGGCTGGCACCCCCACCCCCACACCCAGGGGCTGTTTCAGCTCCCCCAGCCCTGCAGTGTCTGGGTCAGTCATCTCCACTTCCTACCAAAACAACCCCCAGACACACCTGCCCTGGAGGACTTCCTGCCCCCACCTCTGCCTTCCCTTTGTCAAATCATCCATTCATGTCAAGCTCTTTGCCGTTGTTTTTGTTGCCACCAGAGGCCCCCGGGCTGATCCCTTTGTCCCCTGTGGTGTGATCAGGCTCCTGCCCCGGGACTGCAGCCCTGCAGGAACTGCTGC
>NW_020884997.1:554946-565610 GCF_003945725.1 Corapipo altera
AAAGCCAAGAGTTCTGGAGTGTGGAGGGGCACAACCACAGCTCCCACCTGAAGGGACACAGAGCTGCTTCACAAGGCTTTTCCCAAAACAGGAAAGCAAGTGGAAGCCTTCCCACTGGCTCCTGCTCATCCCATAACCACACGGCCTGGCCTGTGAGCAGGAGTTTGATCACACAATCTTTCATTTTGGTGATTCTGAGTTTCAGAGAGAAGTGACAGAATTTATACCCAGCTCAGCTGACAGCAAACGTCCCTCATCTGAAGGATAGAAAGGGAAGAAGCCTTTTTATGATTCATGGGATCTGTTCCACCTACACATGCAAATCCCACAAGCCATGGCACAGGTCCAGTTCTTCCTGAGCCACATCCTCCTTCAGTCTAGACCTGTTTGTAGTGCTCAGGGCTCTCAGGGGCTCCTCAGGGCCTGTCCAAGCACTTGGGATGGAGAAAATAAACCCTCTGCAGCCCAATGAGCCCTGCACAGCAAAAAACACCAGAAATCCTGTGCATGGACACATGGCACCCCTCCAGTGTTGTCTGGGTTGTAAGTCTTGTCATACAACAACTCTGCTGCTGTGAAGCTGCAGCTTTGCAGTCTGGGGAGTTATCAGGGAGTTTTGGCAACAAACAACAGACCCAGCTGCTCCCAGGGGTGTCTGACCCAAGCACTGCTGGGCAGCAGGGAAGGGCCAGGCTGTGTTCCTCCCCTGGCCTGTCCCTGCAGCCAGGACCCTGCCACCTGCAATCTCCCCACACCAGCTCCTGCCAGCCACGCCTTTTACTGACCCTCTTGAAAACGGATGTGGGAAGCTATGGAAAAAACCCACACCCTAATGGTATGCTACAAAAACCCATGGAACTCGGGAAAGCTGATGCCACCTGTGCATGCAGCACCTCCCCGAACTCCAGGCAGGAACTACCCCTGTTTGCCTCTCACAGGGAGCTCCAAGAGAGAACTCCTGCTTTGTTCCAAGGCACAAGAGACCATCAAGAAGCTCATCACAGGGTGACAGAGCAGAATTCCCAGGAACTCAAGTTTTCTCTCTTTCTTTTTAATCACAAGACACCAAGGTCATGGTCCCACATTTGCTCCTAACAGCAAACATATCCCATTCCACACCCAGGGGAGAGACGGGAGAGCCAAGAGTTTGGGCTTGACTCCAGAGATCCCTGAGCCAAGGGGAAGCTGCTGCAGAAACTGGAGTTGCCTCAGCACTGGGAAAGGCACTTGATTTATGTGACCACAAGGCAAAAAACCTCAGCTAAGGACAAAGGAGCACAAAGCAGAACTGACACTGAGAACCTCCAGAGCAACACCTTTCAAACCCGTTTTCCATGAAATAAGCCTGGATTTGTTGTGATCACTTGATACCCTGGGAATTACCAGTGCTGGGGTTTTATTTGAGCTCCTGCATTTCATAAATGGACTATGATCACTGGTAAAAAGCAGTTTAGTCAAACAGACTTGCCAAGTTCTGTTTCGAGACAAAAAAAAAATTATTCAAGTCTTTTTTGGCTGGACACTTTATATCTGCTCCCATTTTTGGTGACAGATCTTTATTCTCTAAAACAAAGCTTTATTCTCTCAGAGAAGTACAGTCACTTAAACACAGCCACTTAAAAGGGGTTTTTTTAGAGAAAGGTTAGAATTGTTGCCCCTGAGAAAAGACAGTGGCTCACATGGGAGGAAAAAGGCCAGTGACTGCTTTTTGATAAAATCCTGCTATTCTGGCCTCTTAGGGTACAACAAACATTTCAAACACAAGAGAGGGGATGGTCAAAATCCATGAGCTCACAGGGCCTTAACTGGCAGCCTCTGGAACAAAGAAGGAAGACCCAGGGCACACGCTGCAGGCGATGAACAGTGAATTCAACCTGTGGGGTCTCCCTGGCACGTTCCTCCTGCTGCCTTCCCTGTGCAATGTCCCACTCCCAGAGCACCCAAACCCCAGGCAGATCTATGGGGAACACCCCGTGCTCAGCAGGCACGTACAGCCCAACAGACCCTGTTTTATCCTGTGCATCCAGGGGCCCTGGCTCCCAGGAAACCATCCTACACCCCCATAGCACCTGCACCTTCTGTCCCAGTGTCCTACAGTAACACGTCACAGAGTTCCACAAAAACACACAGGTCTTGTACCTCTTGTCACAGAGCCCAGAAACTGGAGCACAGAATCCCTGAGGTTGGAAAAGCCCTCCCAGCCCATGGATCCCACCCTGTGCCCCATCCCCACCCTGTCCCCCAGCCCAGAGCACTGAGTGCCACGGCCAGGCCTTCCTGGGACACCTCCAGGGCTGGGCACTCCAAACCTCCCTGGGCAGCCCCTGCCAATGTTTAACAACCCTTTCCAGGGAGAAACACTTCCTGAATTCTTCCTGACAGCTTACCTGAACCCCACCAGGGCAGTTCTACACCTGCAGGCAGTTACACTAGCACACCAAACAAGCTGATTGCCCTTCTGCAGAGAGAAGGGGAAGTGTCTTGGCTAAAACCCAACTGCTTTAGAATCACTGAATCACTGAGGTTGGAGAACACCTTTAAGATCGTGGAGTCCCTTCCATACCTAATTGGGCTTTTTATTCCAATCTCAGGGGGAAAAAAAAATGTGCTGAACACACAAAGGGCTTAATTTCAATGGTTCTGTAGGAAACTTTAATACAAACTTAATCATTTTGAGGGAGTCTAACTCTGGAATGGGGCACGCAAGTATTCAGCTTTTTCTGACAATTAAATGCATTTTTTATGCAGCTCATCCTCTGTGTGATATAAAGGGCCAAAAAACCAAACCCAGCCAGCAATAACCCTGAGAGTGTGGCATTTCCACAAATCCCACTGTGAGAACAGTGTTCGAGGAGCGCAGTGATGACCTGCATGCAAAAACACCCCACACTCACCCTCAGCAGGAGAACTCGTGTGCTGAGCCCTGGGAAGCTCTGGAGACGGTTATGAAAGAGGAATAGTGAAAGTCGAGGCACTCACTCATCCTCCACAACAAAGAGATCCCCAGGCCACCCCCACTGAAAGGACCAGCTGAGTTTTGTAGGAGCTTGGCTGCTCTAAGCCAAGCGAAATGACACGTTATGTCAGCAGCAGGACTTTTTTTCCCCAAGTACACGCTGGCAGCATAAAAATCAGAGTGTGCTGTGCCAGGCATTCCGAGAGGCGAGCTCAGGGTGCCACCGAACAGCACACGGGTTTCATTTCCCCTGAAACTGCAGCTTTACGGCTCTGTCTGGGTTTTTTTGACTGATCACAAAAGATCAAATAACCTCAGCAGAGACAGAAAGCTCAAGAAACAACAAGCAAATTTAAAACAGCCTTATGGAGAAGAGCGAGCTCGGGGGGTGTTCATTGTTCGCACACACCCCGGACGTTTCCAGCCGGCTTTGGGGGTGTTTTCAGAAACCCGAGCGCACTGCAGTTGTCCCACAGCACCAGCCCAGCGCCTCAGGGCCCCGTTTCAGGAGCAGAGGCTGCGGGGACACCTTGGGCGGGGGAGGTCTGACAGAGCCGCCCCAGGGCAGCGGGGACCCCCCCCTTACCTTGCCGTCCTCGCAGCGCTTCACCTGGCCGTCCCTGGCCTGCAGCTGGCTGCTCAGGTGGCTGTAGTCCGCCTCCTTCTGCTCCAGCTGCTTCCTGTGCGAGTCCACCTTGCCCAGCAGGTCGGAGTTGCGGCGCTCCAGGCGGCCCCGCGCCACCTCCGTGCGCTGGGCCTGGCTCTGCAGCTCGGCCAGCTCCTCCCGCAGCAGGGCCTGGCGGGACGCCGCGTTCCAGCAGTGGAAGGCGAGCACGGCGATCACGGCCAGCAGCGCCACCAGCACCAGCGAGGGCAGGCGGCCGCCCCGGCGGTTCGCCCCGAACCCCACCATGGGGGAGGCCGAGGGGGCGGCGGCGTCCGGGCACCGGGGGGGCCGCGCGGGGGCCCTGAGGGGACCGGGGGCGAGGGGGAAAGGGGGGACCCCCGGGGGGGCGCTGAGGGCGGCGGGGAAGGGCAGCCGGCGAGGCCGGTGCTGTGCTCGAGGGGCGCGGAGCGGGTGGCGGCGGAGCCGGTGGCGGTTCCGTCCGGGCCGGGAGGGACCGAGTGCGGGCTCCGCGCACGGACCGAGCTGGGCCCGCCCGGCTCAGCCGCCACCGCGGCGCCCCGCCCGCCGCTCTCGCGAGAGGAGCTCGCGCAGCTCTCGCGAGAGCGCGGCCCCGCCGTGCCCTGAGGGCGGGTGGGGCTGTGGGGGCGTCACAGCCCGGGGCGGGCGGGAGGGGACGTGGGGACAGTGAGGGACAGCGGGGGAGGTTAAAGAACGTTAAAGCTCATCCAGTCCAAACCCCTGCCATGGGACACCTTCCACTAGCCCAGGTGGCTCCAAGCCCCGTCCAACCTGGCCTTGGACACTTCCAGGGATCCAGGGGCAGCCACAGCTTCTCTGGGCAACCTGTGCCAGGGCCTGCCCACCCTCACAGGGAAGGATTCCTTACCAATATCCCATCTGTCCCTGCCCTCTGGCAGTGGGAAGACATTCCTTGTGTCCTGTCCCTCCATCCCTTGTCCCCAGTCCCTCTCCAGCTCTCCTGGAGCCCCTTTAGGCCCTGGAAGGGGCTCTCAGGTTTCCCTGGAGCCTTCTCTCCTCCAGGTGAACATTCCCAGCCCCTCCGGAGCAGAGGGGCTCCAGCCCTGGGAGCCTCTCTGAACTCACTCCAGCAGCTCCACGTCCATGTGCTGGGACAGGAACCGGGTGGGCTGTTCACTCCTCACCTGGAAGGTGTTTCCTGAGGGAACACAGCATGTCCTGGGAATGAAGGGAAGGGATGAGTCTTTTGTTTTGTGAGAAACACTCATATACATCGTTTATTGCTGATCATGTTGCCTCACACACTGTTACTGGTGCTGTGGCACAGGGGCTCCCAGGGGAAAAGGGACACAGAGCTGGGCTGAAACCAGAACCAGCTCCAAGCCTCGGGACGTGCTGCAGCCGCTCCCTCGGTGTGAGGGGAGACAAACCACAGCAAAGTCAGGCCTCCGAGTGGTCACTGACACAGACACCTTGGGATCTGTTGGGTTTATTCCCTGTGATGGTATTTAGTAGCAGTTCTGCTGCACTGCTGTGGTCAAGCCCTTCACACAGCAGAGGTTCTCAGGGAGCTCCTGGGCACAGCACGTGCACAGCACAATCCTGCTGCCTCCAGCTGCAAATGGTCTGAGGAGGACATGGGAGGAACAGAAGGGCATCAGTTTTCCTCCTAAAAGAACAAAAAAACAGCATTTAAGAAATGGAGTATAAAATCCATTCCTGAGGCACACCATACATTGTGCAGAACGTCAGCTGGGACAAAGGTGTCACGGCATGTACATCCCTGATCCCAGCCTCACATCCCACTATTTGCACTTTGGCACTTTAAGTGCTGCTACACTGATGGCCCATTAATTTGCCAACCTGCTCTCTGCAGATGGCAGTGCAGATTCACATTCCAAATCCAGCGTCGCAAATATTACCTCCTTGTGAAGCTGGACAGTTCCAGGGTTTGAATCCACCTTGTTCGGTTTGTTCTTTCTGGCTGTGCCATCCTGAACACTCTGAGCCAGGAAATGTTTGCTAATTAACGGAAATAAAATATAAACGTGACAGATTTGAGCTCAGAATGATAGCTGGGTTTATTTTATGTGACTTACACCTGGGTTTCACATGCTTTGGTTTCGTACCAACCTGTACGCCTGCTCAGAAATCTCCTGTTTTCATGGAGTGCTCAGTGATGTTTCCCACTCTCCCATTTCAGCCATTTCTCTTGGAATTTATGTAATTTCCCAGCTCCTCGAAGTTCAGGGTCAGAACTGGTCCCTGCACATTTGTTGTGGTTTCCTTTGCACATCTGGGAGCTGAGGGAATACCAGGGAGTTTTCTTTTTGCAATTAATTTGCCATTTAATTTCGGCTGTGTTCCAGGCCCCATGATCCTGTCCCAGTCTGTTCTTTTCCCAGTTGGAAAGATATTGCTGTTCCCTCTTCCTGGCTGTAATCTTGCACTGTATGTTGGAATAACATATCCCATGGCATCTCCAGCTCAACCTCTGACCAGGATTTTGGCCGGTCCTTGGTTTCTCTGGCTTGTGACCTCCCCACATTACAGTGGGAATGGGGAGATCCTCTCCTGCAGCATTCAGTGCTTCATCCTGAAACACAGTGCAAGAATTAAGTTTTAATCCTTGGACCTATCATGGAGAAAGTGAAGAATGCAAAGAAGAATGTGTATTTGGGACTGTGTCAAAATCTTGCAGATTTTTCTATGTATCTTTTCTATTTGTCTGCTGCTGATAATATAGTCAATGACTATTTGACAGAAGAAGAGTAATAAAATAGCAAACTCTTATATTCATTAAGATAATCAAGAAGAAATAATGCAGTCAGCATTTATGGATTTTTTTTTTTGTACATCACAGAGAAGAAAAACTGATTTAATGGAATTAATTTTCTGTTACCAGGGTGTCACAGAAATGTGCAGAGGTTTGACAGTATGAAGTTATAGTGGTTCTGGAAGGTGTTACCATCACCCAAGGAAGAATGGTTAAAAGCGGTGGTAACTGCAGAGGAATGCAAGCAGCAGGATGAGAGCCCTTGTCAAGGGAGAAAACATGCCAAACTGCCTCAAAAACTGAGAACCTGCTGGTTCAACCCTGGTGCTGTCACAGCCCAGGACGGGGCAGCCTCCTTGCTTGGTTTGCTGGGGAAATCCATAACACACATTTGATTTTCTTCTTCCCTTCAGACATTGCACTTTGCAAAGAAATTGCTGATTATTTACTTCCTTTTTTTTTTTACCTGCTGTGAAGATGGAAAGTTTAGGAGCCCCACATGTGGTATTTTTAGAACCAGTGCTGTATTGTTGCTGCCCTGGCACTTTTATCAGTTAAAGCAATAAAACATCTGAGTTGTTGTTCTAGTCAAGTATTTTGATCCCTTCAGAATCTGAAGCAGGTTTCTAAATGAAAGATAAATTTAACTATGTTTATTTTTCATGCCTAATTTAACTCAAATACAAGAAGACAGTCTGATTTAATAATCTATTCAGCATTACAGAAAATTGGTGATTTTAAAAGCCTCTAATTAAATATTCTAAGATCCTGTTTCCTTCCACTGCATCAGAATGAACCTTTTTTTTTTTATGTATTACAAGTTTGTGTTTTTTGCAAACATTCTGAACACAGAACTCAAATTATCCCAGACTTTTAGCATATCCTTAAAAACTGATTAACATACCCCATCTGTTGGTATGCTGAGCAACTGTCCAAATGAGCAACATTTCCATGGAGATTTATAAAACTACAGTTAAAGCAGGAAAACAGCTCTAGCAGGGGAGTGCTGGGGTGTTTTACTTCAATATGATTGTTGCAGCTGGAGATTGTCTTGCAGAGTGGCCACCACGTCCTCACTTCAGAGTGGTGTCTGTTCACATTTTGGGTCAGTAAACATAGTTCATTTCCCTTGCAGCACATTCCATGAGTGCCCAGGGGTGGCCATTTCCCAGGGAACAAGGAGTAGGACAATAGGAAACAGCCTCCAGCTGTGCCAGGGGGGGTTCAGGTTGGACATCAGGAGGAATTTCTCCCTGGAAAGGGTGGTGAGGCCTTGGCAGGGGCTGCCCAGGGAGGTTTGGAGTGCCCAGCCCTGGAGGTGTCCCAGGAAGGCCTGGCCATGGCACTCAGTGCTCTGGGCTGGTTCAGAAGCATCTCTTTCCCATCTCTAATAAAGTGTAACTTTGGCTGCAGGAGCCAATTGAGGCCTGTTGACTTCCAAGGCAAATGTTTGCTGTATCTCTGAAGGGTGAGGGTGGCACTGGAGCAGCTGGAGAAGGAGATGAATGGAATCAGTTCTGGGTTTTAGAGCTGAAATGGGGTTATGTTTATTTATGGCCACCTGAGGTTTGGAAATCTTTCTGAGAATAAGTGCTTTGGAGTGAGGTATCAGAATCAATCTCTTAGAGCATGTTGCTTTATGAAAACAGACCAGGGAACATCTGGGATCGACTCACCAAATGCCAGCCCAAAGAGCAGACCTGTATCCAGGGAACTGGGATTGGCTTGAAGCTGCATCCCAGGCCGGGAGCAGGGAGCACATCTGTTCCTGGGAAGCAGCTGGGGAGGCGCAGTGCAGAGTTTGGCATTTTGGAAAAAGGTGCTTTCTCTCGATAGCGTTTCACAGAAGAAAGTTTGTTTTCTCTTTTAATAGCAGCTCCAAGGGGCTGGTGGGATTCCTGAAACAGCAAATGACATTTCCAGCAGGGATAAAAGCACAGCTGTTGGCAGGAGCTCCCGTAGGTTATTGTGGATAATCACTGAAAAGGCAGAGCATTGATTGGGACTGCTGATGGCAGGGAACTGTCCGTGTGGGAATGCAGAGTGAGTGCTGTGCTGGGAATGGCTTTGTGCGGAGCTTCGAGAGGAGCTGACGGTGCAGAGCTCCCGGAGCTCCTGGGGATGCAAATCAGGCTGGGCATGCCCAGAGCAGAGGTGGGGGGATCCAAACGCCCCTTTTCCCTCGAGCAGGAGTGGTTGCAGGAAGGGGAAAGCACTGCTGTGGATTTCCCTGGAAAGGGATGAGCTCCCGAGGAGCAGAGCTGCAGCCAGGTCGCTGGAGCAGCTGTTGAAGGAGGCAGCCGGGGGAGCAAAATGTGAGGCAAAAAGAAGAATATCCTTGGAGATGGGGTAGCTTGGCCCCGGAGCGGGTGCAGGAAGCCTGTGGGCATTCCCTGCTCCTGGAGGGAAAGGTTCTGTGTGCTGGGAAGAAGCTCAGCTGGAGTGCAGACAAGTATTTTAACACAGTGGGTTGCGGTTCTGTTGTCTCACGTTGTGGTTTCACAAAACATTCACCCTCAATTACTGTTTCTTTGTTGCTGGGGAGCACAAGCAGAGGAGGAAAATAATAATTTAAATTTAACTCTGCTAAATATACATGAGATTTCCTGGGACAAAGAAAAGACTTCTGTAGCTTGAGGGGGTGTTGCTGTGCCAGATTTCAGAGGCTCTACTACAGCCAGTAACATTCTTAGAGCAGCTTAGTTGGAAGCATTTTTATAACATTTTTTTAGGCAACACAAATACAGCCACTGCCTCCAGGAGTGTATGGGGTTGCTCTGGAAGTCACACCAAATATATCTGTGTGGTGCTGATTGTTACTGGATTTATTTATGGGAATTAGAGAGAGTCCAGGATGACACAAGTTAAAGATCATGCCCTTAAAATTTAAAGAAAATGTATGAAAATATATAAAAAGGTATTCCTGGCCTCTCTTGCCCCAGATGATTATGGTCACAGTACATACATTTAGATATTCCAAGGATTTTCACTTTCCCCAGGATAATGAAGCCCTTCCTTAGCTCTGGTTGCTGGAATTGCCTTGTAATAAAGACTCCAGCTGCCAAATGATGCCAGTTACAGTAGATTTAATTTAACTGTGTTTCATGGGTCAAACAGGTAGTAGACAATTCTGCAATAAACATGTGCTATTAAAAAAATCTTCTGTCTGTTGCTTTGTGTTGTACTGAGGCACTTTCTGATAAATAGGTGTTGGCTTCATGGAGCATCTTTTTTAAAAGCTTAATTTGACAATAGGAGTGCTGCTAAAATAATTGATTTCTGAAGTGGTTGGGGTGGTGGCAGCTTTCTGTTTGTTGTTGCCTGCACTGAATTTGATAACAGTTTGAAGCCAACATTTTAAGGCATTTAAGCATCCCCAGCTTCATCAGGGAATCTACTGCTCTATACACCAAAAATCAACAGTTTTGCCATAAAATGTAAATGTTCATGTAAAGGTTCACAGAACAAACTCTCACCCTGTCCTGGTTATGCTCTGGACTCACAGCTGGGAACTGATGTTTCTGCTTTAATGTTAAATATCCCCAAACTCACATTAGAGGAACAAGTGGAAGCTCATCAGCTGCTGGGGGACTCTGCTCCTCGGGGGTAAAAGGTTTCCACGAGGGAGGGGGGGATGTTTTGGTGGTCGGAGCTCAGACCAGTGAGCTGGTTGGGAAATGCCACTGCACCCAGTCAGCCTTTCCTCAGAGCAGAGGTGCTCCATGGCTGAGTCCTCAGGAAACCTGCAGGAGTCGAGAATATTCTGGATTTTACACCCTAAACCTCTTGTTGTCAAGCTCAGGTTGAAGTTTTCCTGACCCCCTCCCCAGATCCCTGTCTCCCAGGGGCTCTGGGCTGTACCAGGGCAGTTTGACCAGGAGTTTTGAGAAGATTTTTCACTCTGAGCTCTGATCTGACCAGCACCAGCTGCTTCCCACAGAGATGATTTAGGAGTTGAGTTCGATGATCCCTGTAGGTCCCTTTCACCTCAGGATGTTCTGTGATCCCATGGTCTGGGTGCCCAGCTCTGTGCCCCAGCCTGGCATCCCAGCACTAGATGGTGCCAGGCTCCGCCGTGCCACGCGTGAGGAAGGGAGATCCAATTCCACAGGCACTGGAGCGAGGAAGAGCCATAAAACTGTGCTGCAAACAATGCTCATCAATTCTGGCAAAAGTACTGGGCTGCAATAAAATCAGCAATTAAGGCCAAATGCTTATTAAGGACTGGAGATGCACGGAGAGCTCAGTGGGCCGTGAGCAGCAGGGTGAGCCCGGCTGGTTCCTCTGCTTCCCCACTCACACAAATGTTCCTCTGCTTCCCCACT
>NW_020884997.1:565620-589193 GCF_003945725.1 Corapipo altera
GTTCCTCTGCTTCCCCACTCACACAAATGTTCCTCTGCTTCCCCACTCACACAAATGTTCCTCTGCTTCCCCACTTACACAAATGTTCCTCTGCTTCCCCACTTACACAAATGGCTGCTGCGATTTCCCACTCCGGGTGACAGCTGGGAATTCCCAGGGAACAGCTCTCACGAGGGAGCAGCTCTCACATGAGAGTAATTTGCTGGGAGCAGGAGATGCTGGTTCCTGTACCTGAGTGCAGGAACACCCTTGTCTCAGCAGCCCATCTCCTTGTGCACTCTGTGCTCCTTGGTTAGCCCACAGCTATGATTCTTCTAGTTTGGGTGGGCTTGGATTTTTTCCTGTAGACTAAGAAAGCTGCAAATTGAACATCAGGGACTGTTGGTGTGTGTTAAACCCTGATCTGAGCTGGAAACACACTTTTGTATTCCCAAGTATATTTCAAGAACTCTTTCCTTTGTCCTAAACAAACAAACAAACAAACAAAAATAGTTATTAGTGCAACACCTGGATTGAAAAGCACTTTTATCAAACTTGGGAATCCCCTGCGTTTGTTTCTTCCTTCACAGTAGAACCCCAGGATTTGAATGATAAACTCCGGGTCAGAATTTGGGCGGATTTCCTTTATTGCTCTAAGAGGAATTGGCATTTCAGAGTAGGAAAAGCAGCAGCTGATAGGGCTGAGGCCTGGGAGAGCTGTCCATGTGCACTGTGCATTAGCACAGTTTCAATTACACATGAAGTGTGCATTTCTAAATTGCTGTAGGTGTCAGTGAAGCAGCAGCCCTTGAACAGGGGGATATTTAGGGCCTCTCCCCACTCCCATTATGCTCCTCACATATACAGGAATCATCTTCCCTGGGACTTCTCTGGGAATGTTCCAGAGAGTGCTGAGAGCTCAGACAGCCTGTGCAGGGAAGAGGAGAGATGAAAGGACACCCTGGGCAATCTCCCAGCTCACTGGCACACCTGGATCAGGGGGATGGTTTACAGAAGCCAGAAAACCTGGACATGCTGGGTCCTTCCTCAGTGGGACAGTGTGCAGGGTTAATGTGGACTTTAATGTGGACTAGGTGAATTCCCAAGTCTCTTCCAGGTCTTTGACCACAAATCACTGCAGTGACATCCTGGGCTCTGATCTTAAAGGGAGTGAAAGCAGATGTTGTGTAGATGTTCCCCCAAAGGCAAAAGGAATATTGAGCCAGGATTAGGAAAAGCTGACATAGGGCAGTAATGGGATACGTTTTCAAGAGGAAATGATTCCATTAAGTCCAGGGAAGCGCTTGTGTCCTTGAAAATCAGAGCTGGCCTGAAGTACTGTGTCCATCCAGGACACACAAAAACTGAACAGTCCTTGATGTGATAAATTAGGTTACAAATAATTTAAATAAAATTTCCAGAGAAAATTCATGTTCCTTACCCCTCTGAGTGTGGTGCTCCCCGTTCTTGCCTTTGCTCCTCATCCTCTGCCCTGCTCCCGCTACAGAATTTGTGTTGCTCTCTAAGTGCCAAATTGTTCCCTCCAGTCAGTGAATTTTTTTTAATGTTCAGTCTAATTAAGGCCTCGGAGCCAAGACACGCAGAACAAGGGGGTCAATTGTGCTCCCACTTCCATGGTGTGAGCCCGGAGTAACTCCATGGAATGCACTGCAGTAAATTTCCATGAGCCTCACAGAGCTGCTCCGGGGGGGCTGCCCAAACCTCCCAGAGCATCCCAAGGGCTCTGGAGACAGTCCATTACCACGGGGAGCTTCTCTCAGGGAGCTGTTCCACGGTATGGGAACAAGCAAAGGAATACCTGGGATACAGCCAGGCCTCAGTGCCAGAGTATCCTGGGGAGCACTGCTGGCAGGGCTCCAGGAGAGGGAAAAAGGGGGTGGGTGGGCACAGCAGAACATCCTGAGTGGTCACAGCTGCTTTCCCTCTCTGGGAGATCACAGAGTCACAGACTCACAGAATCCCTGAGGTTGGAAAAGCCCTCCCAGCCCATGGATCCCCCTGTGCCCCATCCCCACCTTGTCCCCCAGCCCAGAGCACTGAGTGCCACGGCCAGGCCTTCCTGGGATACCTCCAGGGATGGGCACTCCAAACCTCCCTGGGCAGCCCCTGCCAAGGCCTCACCACCCTTTCCAGGGAGAAATTCCTCCTGATGTCCAACCTGAGCCTCTCCTGGCACAGCTGGAGGCCGTTCCCTCTCCTCCTGTCCCTTGTTCCCTGGGAGCAGAGCCCGACCCCCCCGGCTCCCCCCTCCTGTCAGGGGGTTGCAGAGCCAGAAGGTCCTCCCTGAGCCTCCTTTTCTCCAGGCTGAGCCCCCCCAGCTCCCTCAGCTGCTCCTGCTATGACCGAATGCTCTGTGCCAAATACCCCACCAACCTTCCCCCGTGTCCTCCCGCCCGCCCTGGCAGTACCTGTTGCACACACAGAACATTCCATCACAGCAGCTGCTGACTGGGAGAGACACGAGGAATTTCTTCTAAACTCAGCTTCTCTCTTCCTAGAAGTAGAGTGGGACTGGTACCTCTAACCACACTCCTCCTTCTTGCAGGGTGTGTTAGAAGCTCAGTTCTTGTTCCTCTGAGGAGGAATAGTGATGGACCTTTTCACAGCAGCTGGTTTACTTTTCTGCCTTCTAAATGCTTTTTCGACTGGACACAGTTGGTATCAGGAGCATTCCTGGGGGGACAGAGAGATCAGGAAGAGGAGTGATTGTCAGGGCTGCTTCAGCAGTGGGCCCAGTTTAATGAGATGGCTGCAGCCCGGGTTGGAGGTTGAGTAGTGAAGTGATGCAAGTCAGGGAAGAGAAGAGAGGTCACGTAAATAACACCCCGGGAGTGTTTGCTGTGAGCAAGCAGAATGTGAGTCGGGAGACATCTGTCTTTGTCAGGGAGTCCTGATGATCCATTTCTCCACGGATCAGCCGCACGTAAACTTAATCTGCTTATGCAGCACAGAGTGACTGAGGTGCCCTCAATGCCCTCATCTCATCCCTGCATCCAGAGAGAGTCTCCAGATCCCAGGGGAGCGCAAATGCCATCCGTGTTTGGGGTGTGACCACCCCTCATGCCTCTCCTTTCCTCTTCTCCTCTGCAGGGCAATGGGTGGGACAGGATGGAGGGCCAGTGGAGTCCCATCTGAGGACACACTTCTAGTGGAAGTTGTCCCTGAGCTTTAAGGTCCCTTCCAACCTAAACCAGTCTGGGATTCTGGGGTTCTATGATCTGGGGTGGAAGCCTGTGGCCTTAGAGCCTCAGTGTCACTTCAGGTTGTCTGGACTTCTGCCCCAGGTGGCCAAGGGAGTCACACATATGTGTGTCCTCCAAGCCCTGCTCTGGGCTCCGTGGGTGGCTCGTTGTCCTCGCCAGCAGGGACAGTGTCAGCCAGGCTGCTTCAGGAATCTACTCTGACCAACAACTCTCTGTGACCCCAGGTGCAGCCACAGGAGCTCAAATGCCACAATAAGGAAAAGAAGAAAACCTCTACTTTGTCCTAATTTAAAATCAACCAAAGCGTGTAGGTTGTGAGATTCAGTTTCTGTTTGTAAACATTAGTAACAAATGTGTAACTTCATCTGCATCCCTATTTTATTTAATTCATTTAGAATATCATTCATAATACCTCATCCTTTATTTTATAGCAACATTTATCATCACATTGCAAGGGCCAGTCAGAATTAATCCATGATGCTTCCCTCTGATTCATTTTCAGATAGAAACCCTGGGAGATAATTTACATTAAATACAGTTGTTCTTTACCACCTTGGACCCCTGTTCCTTATCACCTTGCCTGATGGGCCAGCACAATTACTTCCCTTTGGTGTGTAGTGCTGCCTCTAGGGACACCTACGAGAAGATCCAGGGGCTGTTGAGTTCTCAGGGAGCTCCTCAAGGTCTGTACTCCTGTAATTTCCCGTAACAAACATGTACAAGGTCATTGCTGTGGGGATGATTCAGGCTGGGCTCCCAGGACACTGCTCCCTGCTCCTGCAGAGCTCTACAGCACCGGGCTGCACGTCAGGCACGTTCCAGCTTCAGTCTGGAACACCCATGTGAGCGAAACAGCCCATGGTCAGGACACTCCTCTTGTGCTTCATCACAGCAATACAGGGAGAGCTTTGAGGGAACACTGTGTTTCCATGGGGAAGCATTTGGGATGAGGAAGGGCTGGTGTCAGCCTGCACACGTGTCTGTGTGTCCTTGGCTTCCCTTTTTAGCTGGATTTCTGAGACCCCAATCACATGCACCCCCTTATTTAGCTTTTCTCTCTGGAGGAGCCCACGGCCAGTGCAGTCTGAAAGTGCTTCTTGCTGATTACTCTCCCTTCCCAGCTGCATTTTAGCAGAACAGCAGGTCAGCCAGGGAGCCCTCCCGGCCTCTGAACTGCTGTGTCCTCAGAGCACCGTCTTTCCAAGCCCCCTCACCCTCACAGGGAGTTCTGTCCTTGCTCAGCACCACACACGGCAACACCCCATTCTCATCACCTGAGCGCCTTCAACAGATTCTCAGACTCAACAAGTTAATTAGATTAAAGTGTTTTAAAAAAATCACTTTCACAGCGAGACATGAGCAGAAAGCAGGATGCTTCTCCTCATCTGAGAGAGCGAGAGCCATGTATTATATCAGTTAATTGGTTCAACTAAAACCTGGGTAATTCAGTTACTCCAGAGTGAGTGGGATTTAATAACAAACCCTTCAGTGGATAGCAGCCCAGTGCTCGGGGGGTGTGAAGCTGTGCAGCAGGGCTCTGTGTGATGCTGTACAGGGCCCTCTGTGGTGCTGCAGGTGGCTTCAGCCAAAAACCAGCCACCAAGGGCATGATCCCGCCTGGATAAATGGAGGAGCAAACAGCAGGCACCCAGAGAGGAGTAATTATTCCTGGGGACCTTTTCACAAAGGTCATCCTCAGATGGTTTTAGTGCAGCCTCTCAAGCCTGTGCCTCAAGACTGTCTCTGTTACAGTGATCTACATTTTTAGCCCAGTTTTTCCCAGAATGAAGTGTTTCAGTCACACCATGGGGATGTCTGTACAGCTCCCTCCCAGAGCCTTTGTGCCTCCTGGAGTGTGCAGGGCTGGAAAACCTGGATCCCAAGCCCCAGAAGGGGGTGATGGTTGTGACACAGGCACAGCTGAAGGGTGAGGGAGGGCTGGGGACCCATGAGAATATGTGTGCAGGGGCAGGACACATCACTTTGGAAATCAGGTGTCTTTGCTTCTGCTGTTCACTGAATTGCTGTTCTCCCTCCCCAGAGAGACACTCTCAGCTGTTTATTTAGAGATACTTTTGCAGGTAGGTAGGACTGTCCCTGTAATGCAGGGATTTCAGCCTTTCTGAGCCTGAATCCTGCCTCTCATCCTCCCACAACCCCCTGTGCTGGGACCTGCTGTGCTCTGAGCCGGGGTCAGGCCATGGGGACTTCCCCTGCTGGAGATCCAGCTCGGTCCTGGCTGTGCCCTGTGCCCCATGAGCCACCCCACAGCCCCCCCACAGCCCCCTCGTGCCCTCTCAGCTGTACCCTCACCTCGGGTGAAGGGCACTGTGAATCCCTTTCTCCTCCCAAGCAGGTTTTTTAATTCATTTCTCTCCAGGGCTGGATTGGATTGCAGGGAGCCCTCGGGTGCAGGGTTGGGTGGCTCTGACCTTGCCATGTTTGCTGAAAATGAGCTCCTGAGGTGTCACAGCACCCTGGCTCAGAGGAGCTGGGTTCTCTGCTGGGTGAAACACTGCTGACAGATTTATTGCTCTTCCCTGCAAGGTTTTTATTCTGCCCATTGCACATTTGTTCTTTCGGTGTCTTTGTGCCAAGTTTGTTCTTGAGGCTTCTCTTTAATCTGGGCCAGATAGTGAAATTCCTGGTAGAAGTTCTGAATTACACCAACCAATTTAGATTTGTGTGTGATTTCAAAGCAAAAGTCAGTTGTTCCACAGTGCTTGGGAGGACTCTTTATTCAGATGTACAGAAAGATTCATTTTTAACACTAAACAATCAACTTCTTGTTTATCAGTTTTCTATGGAGAAAAAACAAGATAATTGCCCCCCCATCCCACCCCTTACATTAACAAAAAATCCAACATCTACAAGACTGGAAAATGCTTTGAAATGTAGTATTGTGGGGGGAGGGTGTTAACAAATTGGTTTTGATGTATTTCCATATTTTTCAAAAATTAATACTGCTGAAGTTTGCTTTTAAAAACATTTACCCCAAAGACAGTGGGGGAATAGGACAGAATGGGAATAAGCTCCTGAGATACCCCCAAAGTGGTATCAAGCATATGAGATTAGGCAGAAAAAGGTTGTGATTTCTCAGTGGGGACCTTTCTATCCACTGAGTTACAGTCACAGTGCAGTTGTGTTCATCTCACAAGTGAATCCTCACCTTCAGTTCCTACCCATGGGACAGGTAAAGCTTAATAATTACTGGCTGCAAACATTAGTGAGGACTGAAATTAGGTGATCTTTGAGGCCCCTTCCAACCCAAACCATTCCAGGTTCATTCCACACGTGACTGTGACATGCAGGGATAGGTGGATTTGGGTTTATTTGCCTTCCTCCCTGTTTTGTCCCGGTTCAGAGTAAGGTGAAGGCACTTGGAGAGGGCTCTGTCCCTCCACCCCGTTCCCCTGGGAGGGTCAGTGTGCAGCTGAGCAGGTCCCTTGGCTCACATTTGCAGGAACAGCAGTGCTGGCTGAGCCACAGCTCCCAGCCACAGCCATGCTTCCTCCCAGCAGGACTGGAGTGCTTCCCTCTGTCTAGACTATTTCATGTCCTTTTCAGTGCCTTTTTTATGCTGGGAGTTTTATGGCAGCAGCCTGGGAGCACAATTCCCTTGCCCTGGAGAAACAGCCATCAAGACAAGAGAAGTGCTGAGGTTGTTTATGCTCTCATGCAATGTTGGACCCACACAGGACAACTCCTGCTTTTCTTAATGGCATCTGTCTCATGCAGAGTTCATGTAAATGTCCTGAAAGCTTTTATGTCTAACTGCTGGTGAATCCACTGGAAGTAGATCCACTCATTTTTCTTCTGCAGCTCTGGAACACAGAATCAGAAGAGTTAAGTTCTTTGCCTGGTAGAGGACATGCTAGAAACTGCTGGTTCAAAAAGATTAGGCACAGTAATTAAAGCATAATTGCTATTAATAGTTGTCTTCCTAATCAGACTTATCTCTCTATTGCTCCTTACCTCAGAGGATTTTTCCTTCTTTGTGTTTTTCTGGAGATGTGGTTGCTCACCCCAAGGAACCAAGCTGCTTTTAGCACTGTATCTTACTCCCTCATCCCTTTCCAACCCCCTTTCAAGCAGTGCAGTGGTTTGGGTGCCTCTTCCCTTGGTGTTGGTGTGGTTCACCTGGCTGGAGGGGTCTGCTCCGACCAGAGCGTTCCCACTGTCGGAGCCAGAGCAGGAGCTGCTCCTGCCTGATGCACTTGTGTCTTCTGCCAGCAAGGCTGGAGGGAGGACAGCTTGGGATCTGCAAATTCCAGTGTTTGGGGAGACTTCAGAGTCCAGCACAGCCCCGTCTCGTGCCAGCTGTGTCCTCTGAACTGTGCTGGCCGAGGGCAGGGTCGGGTGAGCTCAGTCAGTCCTTTCTCTGCATCACTTTGTGCAAAGAGAACAGATTTTCTTTGTCTTGCTTTTATCTCTCCTGCACACTGTCTCTACCCTCCTCCTCTGTGCTTTCTTGCTTTCTGTCATTCCCATCTCTGCTTGCTTCCTTTCCCTTTTTTCCTTTCCAATATTCATATTGCCCCCGAGTGCAGCCATGCAGCTACAGGAGAAATCCCCAAACAATCTGCCAGCCCTTTGAAGAAGGGTTGTGTTCTTCCATGTCAGCTTAATTACTGTGTCCCACTGAGGATGCCCAGGCCTTCTGGGAGGGCAGAGCAGAGGCAGCTCTGAATGCTGGATTCAGGCCGGGGCTGTGCCCGGGGCACTGCAGGGCTCCCCTGGGACAGTGCCTGTCACCTGCCCTCCTGTCACCCTGTCTGTGCCTCCAGCATCTTATTGTGTCGTGTTTGTGATGGGCTGGGTTCTCACAGACCTGTCCTTCCAGCGCTGAGCTCTTCACCTGTGATCTCGAGGAGTGCTGAGCAGAGTGCTCAGCAATAAGCACCTCGTTTAGTGCTTGGCTGAGCCGGGTCAGGGCTGGCTGTGCCTGGCAGGAACAGACCTGCCCTGCACAGCACACGGGGGACACCAAAGGAACAGGCCCTGGGAACAAGTCCTGCCTGGGTGAGCTCCCTGCACCCCTGCAATCCTGGCTCTGCCTCTCTTACCTGGCCACTGCCTATATTGACAAACTGGACTTTTCAGAGCTTGAGTTTTGTGGGAAAATTTGTGTTTTTCACAGCTGAACACCTTTCCTGTCTAAACACTGTGATTTCCCGGAAATAGCATAAAGTTGTTGTTAATGGGCCTGACCCTCTGAGAAACTGAGCTCACTTCATTCCCACTGACTTCCTTGGCAAGAGAATATATTCATTTATATTCATATAAAATAGAGTAAATATAAAATAATATACAACATTAATAATACAAAATTAATTTATTGCTGCCCTTGTTATGAGGGCTTGCTTTAGTGATGGAGAGAGGCAAGGGAAGTGATACACAGGGCTTGGGCCAGGCTTAGCTCACTCCCCATCCCAGTCAGGCCAAACCAGAGCATCCCCTGCCCCTCTGGAAGCAGAGCCCACAGCCCCTCTGGTGCCTCAGGAGAGAACCTGCAGGTCTGTTAACATTGAGCTGCAAATCTCAGTTGTTTGTTGAAGGCAGTGTTTTGGGCTGCCCTGTGGGTGCTGTGTGCATCAACCCCACGTGTTTCTGGAGCAGACAGGGTCACATCAGCTCTATGCTTTTACAGAAATAGCTCCCAGATGTAACCATTGTGTCACAGCACATTTAGGAAATTTGGCAGAATTGCAGGGTGTGTGGGGTTTGTGTGCAGGGTAGATCTGTGCCCCAGCCTCCTCTCTGACCTGCAGCCGTGCTCTGTCCCGGCCTCGTGGGCTCCGTGTCCTTGCACAGTTTGGGGACAGAGTCAGGGCCTGAGTTCTCCTCTGCTGGCACAGACAGGGCATGGAAACAGAGTCAGGGCATTTGAAGCCTCCCAAACACATGGAGAAGGGTGTTTAGCAGCCAGCATCTCCTCAGCCAGCCACTTGGAAGTCCACAGAAATACAGAATTCCAGCTGGCCATCAGCAATATCCATCAGAGAACCCGGTGGTGGAGCAGCATCACCTCCAGTGCTGGGTGGGCACAGAGCTCCTGTGTGCTGCACCATCCCCACCCCCAGGGAGGGTCAGCCCTGCTCAGCTCAACTTCTGTCACCACAGAGACCCACTCGTGTGGGACTCTGGCAGGGGTCAAACATCCACTGGGCAGTTCCCTGTCCACACACAGCACTACTGCAGAAGCACATCAGTCTGCTCTACTGTTTATCTGGGATTTCCAATCTCAAGGGAAAAATGAGAACAAAATTACTTCCCCCTTTGCAAGTATCTGACATTTTTTCATGGCCTTCTAATGCTGGTAGATAGTGTTACAAAAATCCAAACATCAGTGAGAGCACGTCTGGTAAGTGCTTTCATTCCTTCAACTGATGGGCGCCAAACATCTCTCATTGCCTGTTTCTGTTCAATTGGAGTTACTGGTTTGATGCACAAGTTCTCTCAGAGTTGTCCTGAGCCATGGGCAGGATGTGTCCCCTGTGTCCCTCCCTGGTGTCAGCCCCGTTGGGCAGGATCAGACTCAGCAGTGACAGCCGGCTTCCTCTGCAGTGGGGTTTTGGCCACGACAAGACATCCAGGGAGTTCATTGCTCCCCTGGATGTCAAACCTGCCAACCCTCTGAAAGTGGGGAAAAACAATCCTAAGCCTTTGCAAAGAGCTTTCTTTTTTCAAAAAGAGAGAAAAGCCACAGAAGAAAAAGGGCATCTCAGGTTCTTCCTGGCCGTGCGCGTTCCCAGCACCAGATCACATGGTGAGTGATGAGCAGTGACACATCACAGCTCTGCTCCATCCCCTGGCACAGGAGCAGCCTCTGAGGGGGGTTTAATCATAAAACTGAGTTAGGAAAGGTTTTTCTCCTCGTGGGAGTGAATAACCCAGCTCGCAGAGCCTTGGGAAGCGGTTTCCAGTGGGGATCCCTGGAGCCCTCTCATGGGTCACCAGACGGGTTTCCAGCTCACCAGAGCTCATCCCAGCGTGCACAGTGAGAGGCAAAGGCCAGAGCTGGTGGGGACACCACGCCCTGAGCTCTCCCACCAGCCAGGGTCACCTTTGTTGGGCATGGCAGGAGCAGAGCAGGTCCCTGGCATGGTGGGCTCTGTCCCGGGGGCTGGGTGCTCATGTTCCTGCCTCCCAGCTTTTGTCAGAGAACAGGGGTGAGGCTGGGTCACTCCAAACCCCAGGAGATGTTGGTCTCCACGTCTTGCCTTGCTTTGGAAGGAACAGATGTAACCTATTTGTTGGATGTCTGAAGGGCATTAGGAAAAGGTCAGTGGTTAGAATATGGATGACGTGCTCCAAAAGTGCATTAAAATAGCACAGTTCATTAAACTATGAGGAGCAGAATGTTTGGAGTTAAGGGGGAATTGCCTTTGTAACCCCCTTCATGGCCCATTTTGTGTGGAGGAATTTGAAATAGTTTGATACAGGTTTGCATGGGGTTTTTTTTGGCCTTGTTATAAAATGTTCACACTGTAGTTAAGGGGACTGAAGTCAGCACTTGTAGTCTGCTCCTGTGACTGACAAGTGTCCATGCCCTGTCTTTATTCCTCTTTTTTCCAATACACAGGCTATGGTGGAGCAAACACCACCAGTGACAAGCAGAGTCTGTCAGCACATCTTCAGAGCCCTGTCTTTGGGAAGCCATCCTTGAAGAGAACAGATTGTCTTCAACAATTTGTCTTCAACAGATTGTCCTCAGCCGCCTGAAGGAGAGAGGAGTGGATTTGCTTCTCCAACTCCAGATTGGAAACTGTGCCCCTGAGCCACGAAAGCAATGGCAGAAAACAGCTCCCTCTGTTCTTCTGAAAATAAAAGAGGGTTATAGCCTAAGCCAGTCAGACAAATAAGACCAAATAAGACCAGTAAGATCAAATAAGACTTGTAGTTTAAAAAGAGTGGCAGGGAAGCAGCCAAGAGACTCTCCCTCCAGGAACAGTCTGCAGGGCAGTAGCCCCTGTTCAGCCTATATTGGAGTCCAAACCATGAAGACAAAAGAACTCATCCAGTCTCCTCCAGCACAATCAACACAGACAGCAAAAGCATGGCAACCATTTCCCTTGGCCACACTGAAGGTTGGGTGCTCCAGACACCTGCCTGTCCCACAGCGAGCCCTGAGCAGCACCCTGGCAGGAGCTGCAGAGGTTCCACGTCCTCCTGTCTCTGAACACGGAGGAGTGGGAAGTGTCTGGGTGTCAGGAGTGTCACTAATTCTTCCCGAGGGCAGCCACAAGCTGCTGCAGGGGGTGGTCAGTGGTGAGGGTGGAGGAGGCAGGACACTGCTGGGTGCAGCCTGTGCCAGCCTGTGCCAGTGGTGGTTCTGCAGGAGCCCCCTGCGTGGCTGTGTTATCCCAAAATGAAAAGAGCACTTCTGGAGCTCCTTGCCCTGTGTTCCATCAGAGTGCTGCCAGCAATGGACTTGAAATGGGCACGAGGGGCTTTACCACCACTCCTTCTGCTGCTGAACTCCCTGAAGTACCACAAGTGCAGCATTTGCTGTCCTGTTTGCTCCCTCCCCATGAGACACAGGTCAGCTCTCTCCGTGGAGGCCAGGGGTGCTGGTGCCCCGGGATGAGTCAGTGCCTCCAGGCAGGAATGCTGCCCATTCCATGACTCACTGTGCCTCCCTGGGAACTGCATCCACGCAAACGCTGCAATGATCCAGGTATCCTGTGGGTGCTCCTGCGGGGGGAGAGGCTGCCACGCTGTAGGTGCTCTCTAGGGTGGCTGTGTGGGTCTGTCTGGGGGTCTGTCTGGGGGTCTGCAGAGCCCCCCGGCCGGCTGCCCTCGGGAGCACCCACCGAGGGCCCTGAGCCCGCGGGGACACGGGGGGCAGGCTGTGCTCCCGCCCTCCTCCCATGCTTTTTTTAGGAGCAGCTTTGCACGGCATCGCTAAACCCGCGGCTGTCATTTAGCAGTCACGAAGTCAGAGGGAGCCGGGAAGGCAGCGCGGGTGGGAGCAAGGCACGAGCTGCTTTAGCAACCAGCTCTGCAGCAGCCGGAGCTGCGCGGCCCTCCCTGAGCCCGGCAATGCTCAGGGATCCCAGGGGCCCTGCCCTGGTCAGAGCTGCGCTCTCCTGCCCGCCAGCAGCACGGCCCAGGTGCCACCCAGAGGCTGCTGAGCCTTTTCCAGTACACCGTGGATGAGTAATTTGTCCCCCCCATCATCTCCCACTTCAGTGCCGGTGCTGGAGAGAATCCCGGCTGCCCAGAGCCCCTCCACGAGGAGGAGGATGAGGAGGAAGGGCCCTGCTCTCACCTGGATACTGTTGCTTGGGAAACCACTCCCTCCACATCCGCTTATTCACTACAGTGGTTCTGCCTTCCAAAAAGGCGTTGTGGTGATGGGGCAGCCTCAAAGCCAGCACAGGTGCAAGAAAGAGCACAGGGAAGGGCTGCAAATATTCATGAATGTTTTGTGAGAACAAGTACGTAAAAATATTTATGTTTTTATGTGCAGCACCAGAGAAACAGACTTGTAATTGTGTGTGTGTGTGTGTGTGTGTGCTCCAGCTGGAGTCTATTGGGCTCTGGAGATGAAATTCTGACCCCACAGAAATGAGTGGTGAACTTTCACTGACCTCCCAGGACCAGGGTCTTGCTGGGGACCAGGAGGAGCACTGGGAGGGCTTAGCCAGGCTCTGCTCCTCACCCTTCCTCTGCTCCCACATGGATCCTCCAGGCAGATTTATACCTGGGAGATTTTGACCGGTGGATTTGTGAGAACAGGCGGCTCCAGGGTCAGGTTAGAGGGAGGATGCCATGTGCTGGGAAAATGTGAAAAGGTGGGGGACACGGAGGGGTCCCTGGCTCCGTGTGCAAGGGAATGGGGTGAGGAGAGCTGCCCCCTCCCACGGTGCTGGGGGACCCCTCCTGCATCCCACCAGAGCATCTCCTCTGGCAGTGGGATGAGGGACTTGCATTTCCACATCAGACTTCCCAGCAGGGCTCTCTCCTGCTGGAGCAGAGCTGGACAGCCTGTGGCACTCTCTCTGTCATTACAGAAACCTGTTCCACCAGGAGAGAAATCCAGGCTTCCTTTAAAAATTCATGATTTCCTCTTAATAAAAGTTTAGGAGGAGTAAGTGCCTGTCTCAGTGGGCTCGGGGAAATGGTTGGTGTGTGATTCATCGGGGCTTCCCTTGGAAGCTGCTCCCTGACCTGCAGCTCGTGGCTGCCACAGGAGAGCTGGAAACACTGGGAAGGATCTTGTCCCAGGGTTTGGTGTTCGGGATGTGGGGTGGGACTCTGGACACCTGTGTGCTCCAGGAAAGCCTTGCTGAGCACCAGAATCTCTCCTGCCCAGCAGCTGGATCCTGTCCTAGAAGGGCTGCAGGGGATGGAAGGATGATCCCCTCGGCTCCAGCACTTGGCTCTGGGGGTCAGGAGGAGGTGGAGAGCCCGTGGGTGCCCACAGGACTGATCTGGCCTGGGGACCACCCTGCAGGAGATGTCCCCAGGCTTGCTGGGCTGGGCACAGGGGACATGGACCACACTGCATCTGTTCCAGTGCACCAGCCCTTGTGCTCTGGGGGCAGCAGCTGCAGCTTCCTTGTAGGGTGTGGGGCTTTATTTTCCAGAAAACACATAATTTCATCCATTCTTTTACCCATATGAGCTCAAGGATGCTCTTGGCTTTCTATCTTCAGAAAAACTGGACACTTCAGTCAAATTTTCTTTGCCTTTTCCTGGGAGATCCCCTTCTGGTCCCTGGGGAATTAGATGTGGCTTTTTACAATATTCAGATTTTCAAATGGGAAAAGTGGCAGTTCATTGTGGAGCCTTTGGGTCCTGCAGGTCTCCCTTCCAGCTGGCAGCACAACCTTCCCTCCCAAATCACTCCCTGATCACAAAAATTGGCACTTTCTGATATTCTTAAATGATGACATTAATCATTTGCTGTTTTTGTTCACTCTGTCAGAAACATTTGCTAAAGCCTTTTTGTTTCTCTTCCCTTCCTCAGGTTGCTTTCCAGGCACTCACAACCCCCTCTCCTGGGCTAGAAGCATCCTCCCTGCCCTCCCAAACTCCGTGCTGTGGGATGGACTGGAGTAAGTGAACAACCAACATCTCCATCAGCGTCTCCCCTTGGTTCTGCAAAAACCAGGTTTTAAAAGGCAAATCTGTGCTGTGGAGAAGGGCTTGGATGGCAGCAGCTCTTCCAGCCTGTCAGGGACCGGCTGCAGCCGGGGCAGCTCCGTGTCTGTGTGCTGGAGAAATGGGTGTCCAACGTCACTGAGTCCATCCAGCGCTAACGTCACTTCAATCTGACAGAGGGAGAAACATCTCTCTGAGCTAAAGACCTTCCCTTCTGAACTCCAGGACACGTAATTACCACACAGCCAGCACATCTCACGTTGCCATTACAAGTAATTTAGCTACAACGATATGGCAGTTTAATTTGCCTTATTTATCTCAATCATTTTGCATGAGGGAGATAAATGCCCCGGCAGGATTTCACGTGGATGCTCCGTCTCCTTTAATGTGGTTTCAGGTAAAGCTGCACAATACACCCCTGCGTAAGAATTCATCTTGCAGGCAATTGGCCTGAATTAGAACACCCAGAGCAGGTAAAGAGAACTTTGCCTCGTGGCTCTGAGCTGAGCCAGGGCTCTGATGTGAGGAGGTTTAGAAGTATCTTACCTTTGAGCCCAGGAGAGGGGAAAGGCAATACAGATCCCCCCACGTCCACGGCCACGTCGTCCTGCTGAGCACGTACTTTGCTGCT
Source organism: Corapipo altera (assembly GCF_003945725.1). Lineage (NCBI taxonomy): Eukaryota > Metazoa > Chordata > Aves > Passeriformes > Pipridae > Corapipo > Corapipo altera. The sequence goes on from NW_020884997.1 coordinate 580,567, forward strand.
TCTTTCTTTTTTTAGTTTGGAAATGTCAGCACTTTCTGTTCCCATGGGAACGCTGCCTTTTCCCTTGGCACGCCATTGCACTGAAAGCTGCTGGGACTGGAGGGGCTGTGGTCGCTCTGGAAGTGTGTGCCAGCCATTCCTGGCTCCTGCCCAGCAGGGAGGGATGGATGTGACACCCCAGTCCTTTCCTGGCTCCTGCCCCTCTGACTGCCCCGGGTGGGGCTGATCCCGGGGGCTCTGGGCTTCCAGGGGCAGCTGCAGCCACGGTGTGACTGGGAGAAGGGGCCAGAAGCTGGTGGAAAAGTCCAATGGGCCCGACTGCAATCTCTTACTACAGTTATTCTAATTATTCTAATTCTCTGAAAGCAAGGTGGGGGTCGGGCTCTTCTCCCAGGCAACAGGTGACAGGACAAGGGGAAGTGACCTCAAGCTGTGCCAGGGGAGGTTCAGGTTGGACATCAGGAAGAATTTCTTCACAGAAAGGGTTGTCAGAATTCAGAAACTTAATAATTCTGTGATTCTTCAAAGTACCCAGTGACCTCATGGGAGAGTATGGGATCTCCCCAGTAGGGAGGGAGCATGGTGGCTACGTAAGCACTGTGGTGAAATCCCCTTCTGATGGTGAAACTCACACTCTTAGAGTGATTTTGCCACAAATCTCCAAGTTAGGGGGGATCTGTTTGCTACTGAAATCACTGGTGATGTGATAGAACATCAGCAACAGGTTTTGTGTGGCTCAGGGGTCAGTGCTGCCGGGGGTCGTGTTCTGAACCCCTGGAGTTAATGTAGGTCACCAAACACACCCAGCTCACTGCTTTACGGGTGCCACGGCAGGTTCCTTCACTGCTCAGTTTTCAAATGCTGCTGCTTAAAAAAGCTCCTTTCAGAGCAGTGGGACGTGTGAAACAATGTGGAGCTGCTGACAGGTACCATGGCAATGGCTCTGCCAGGAGCTGCTCTCTGCTATTGACTGAGCTCAGTTCCACTCCATATTTATGAGTATTCCCACTCCTGAAGGATGCTGACAGCTCTTCCATGTATTGCTAATGTCTTGGGCTGGGAGGGTGCAGAGGGAATCTGGCCACAGGTCTGTCTGTGCCTGGAGTCAGGTCAGGGATGGTGGGAGCTGGGACAGCTGGGACAGCTGGGAAGTGACCCTGGGCTCGGGGTCCCACCAGCAATGCCCTCACATCCCACTGTTCCAGCTGCCTTCGTGCCCCAGCCTGTGCCCAGACCCTGCCAGCTGCCCTTGCTCACTGCTTGTGCAGGGAACATTTACCTCCTGCTCTCTGTCTCACCTGAGCTCTCAGCTCCCTGTGCTTTACCCAGGTCCATTCTGAGGGTCAGGCTGTGCCACCCTGCCCCAGCTCAGGTGCTTTGTGCCAAGCAGGCACTGGTGAAAAGCCTCCCCCCTCCTCCTCCTCCTCAGCTCCATGGAGCTGGGACATGGACCACTGTGTCCTGTTCCCAGTGCCACCGTGGGTATGGGGGAGACATCCCTCCCCAGGATTCACATGGCAGTGCCCACGGTGGCAGCAGAGCCATCAGGGCTGTGCCATCCCTGTGCCCATCCAGCCCATCCCAGCCTGGTTGTGCCCAGTGGGGCAGATGCTGCTCCCTCCCTGAGTGATGTGCTGAGCTCTGGCAGAACAGGCTTTCAGAGCAGGGAGGTTAATTGCTGTTTGGTTTCCAAGCCTTTATCTCGTTTTTAAGTCCTCTCCCTTTCATCTTCCCTCTCTGCTTTTTGAAGAACCACGTTCAGAAATCTGTTTCCAGGGCCCAAAGCAGCTGCAGGTTCAGGACCAGGGAGAATCAGCAGAGGAGGCTCCTCTGTGGGCAGGAATCTGAGCTCCAGTGAGACAGATTTTGCAGGAATGGGGTTTGGGGAGGGGGAGTGTCACCAAGCCCAGCTCCCAGGAGTGGCCTGGCCTTGAGAGCCCTGAGTGCTTCCTCTCTCCTCTCAGCTTCTCTGCCTTGACTCCCAGCCATCAGCACCAGCTCTGCCTTTCTGTGTGCAATAAAAGCACCTTAAACCATCAGGTACTTGCCTTACAATAAAGATATTTTTACACTGTAATAAAGGCAGCTCTCTGGATCCCATGTAAGTTAAGCAGATGGAGCTCATGGAGTGTTTTTGCAGCCTCTCAGGGATTTCACTCGTTCTCTCTGTGTTCTCTGCACATCTCTGTTAAGCACTCAAACACCAAACCTGAAGGTAGATCTCCAGTGTTGGTCTAAACACTGGTAATTGAATTTTCCATGGACAAATTCACTGTGTGCTCTTCTAGCTGGTGGCTTTGTTTGCCAGGAAGCATCCTGGATGCTCCTGGGGCATTTTTTTGCCCCCATGCACTCCCAGGGCTTTCCAGGAGCAATCTCCAGCATCTGCACCATGGCCCAGTGCCTGGGCACAGCCAGGGTCTTGCCCTCACATTTCCAGTTTTATTCCCAGCCATATTCCAGCACTCTCTGTGTGGATGAGTGGAGCACTTTGGAGCACTGTTTGCCTCAGCTGCTCTTCCTTGTTAGTGACTCTCCTGCCAGGCTCTTAATCATCCATATGTTTGATCACCAGTGATCTTGCATTTGCTGACAATTTGCTGATTAGAAAAAACTTATCCCCAGTCCCTGGTGAGCCCCTGCCCAGGCCAGGCTGTGCCTGGTGCTGCTGTGCCTGGTGAGGCTGTGCCAGGAGCACGGCACAGCCCTGCCAGCTGCCAGTGCCACCTCACCGGGACCTCGAGGGGACCTTGTCCTCACATCCCCAGGGTAGGGCACATATGCACAACAAAGTGCCAGAGGGCAGGGTTAGAAGGGATACTGGGAAGCAATCCTTCCCTGGGAGGGTGGGGAGGCCCTGGCACAGGTTGCCCACAGAAGCTGTGGCTGCTCCTGGATCCCTGGAAGTGTCCAAGGGAAGGTTGGACGGGGCTTGGAGCACCCTGGGCTGGTGGAAGGTGTCCCTGCCCATGGCAGGGGTTGGAACAAGATGGGCTTTGAGGTTCCTCCCAGCCCATTCCAGGACTCTGTGGTTCCATGATTCTATGAATGTCACTGAACTGCCCAAAAGGGCAGAATGACAAAGATCCAGGTGCTGGCAGGGCTGGGTGGGCTCATCACCCCACCCTCAGCCCGTGCTCCCAACGTGCCAAGCCCCGGGTTTGTTATCCCAGCCTTGAAATGCCCAAATGGGTCTGAGTCATCCAAGGGATGACATCCAAGGGCACAGGAGTGTCCCAGTGCCTCCACTGCCCTTCCAGGTGTTCCTTGCACAGCTCTCACTCATCACTTGCCTCTTCCCACCCAAAATGTGCAGTGACTGCTCATCCCTCCGAAATGCCAGGGATTATCCACTCCCTGCTGACAGCCTCATGACGTGTCTGCAAATGCCCAAATTATTGTCTTTGCTGGTCTCTCATGGCTGCAATTGCCCAAAAGCCTGGATGCAGAATGAGGATAATACAGCAGTAAATATCCAACCCAGGCACTTGAAGCTGCAGCCGTAGCAGCACCCCAGGAGTCCATTTTCTCCAGACAAGAGGATTCTACTAGAAGCATTTTGACAAAAGTAATTTTAAACATATTTAAGAGAAAAATTAAAGCAAGTTAAGGACAGCAATGCCCATTGCCCGAAACACTCACCAGGCAAATGCATTTTCCTTGCACGATGCCTGAACACTGGAGGTTCAGGGGGTGTCTGAGGGTGATGGGCTTCCCCTCCTCTTTCCTGGGCAAATGCTGCTTTAGCATCCCTTGGATTTGTGCAGTGTGAGTCTTTCCTTTGGCAAAATACAGATTGAGTGTGTGATTCTCCTGCAGGCTGGTGGGATGGAGCTGTCCTTGGCACAGCATCTGTCAGGACCATGCGGTGGCACCGTGGCAGGATGGGATCCATGGGCTGGGAATGTGCCAGGGGGGCACCTTCATTCCATGTTTATCAGTGGAACCATCACCTCCAGCGGCACACGGGGCTGTGGGAACAGGAGGCCTCTTCCCACCACACCAGGGGGGTGTTTACAAATGCAAAGGAAGAGTTTCCAGCTCATGCCAGAGCCACAGAAACGCTCCTGCAGCCAAGGGGGGGTGGTGACATCCGTCCTCCCTACTGTCCCTGGCTCTGCCCTGCCCTCCACAGGGGCAGCCTCGTGTGCCCAGGAACTGGGGGTCTCTCACCCCACGGGGAGGCTCCACGAGAGCCAGAGGAACAGCCCCCACAGCCCCCACGGGGAGAATCAGGCAGAGGCCAAAGCAGAAATGCCAGAGGTAGTTTAGGTTAAATCCAAATTAAATCCAAGGCTTGTCAAACCTTCTGCTCTGCTGTGACCAGGGCCAGGCTGTGCTGGGCAGGCTCACACCCCTCAGGGCAGCAAACCCACCTTCCCCAAGGACAGAGGGGTTCCAGGAGGGCTCCCAAGGGCTTGGACCTTGCTGTCCCCTCCCAGAGGCCGGGGAGCAAGCTTGAGTTATCACTGGAGCTGTGGTTTGTTCCGTGAGCAATGTGCCAGCTTGGCTGCACTCCGTGCACAGTCTGGAGCTGGGCTCAGCTTGGAATGTGGCCCCTGGGCAGCCGGGCCTGGGGCTGGGGCTGCTCCTCTGCCATTTGCACAAGCACAGAATTCAGGCTGGTTTTTTTTCACAAGGGCTCATCAACAGCCTCACCATGGGGTGGCCTCTCTGGTTAAGGTGAGAATCACAGAACCACAGAACCACTGAGGTTGGAAAATTAAGTATTTACTTACAGTGGGATTCTTGCACGCACATTAGGGGCAGCATTAACAAATCCAAGCCCTCATGCCTGAAAATCAGGAGCCAGGGGTGCAAACCCTGGGATGGAGAGTGAAAACCCCAGGGCTGCTTTTCCTGCTGTTGTATCTGTGACCCCCACTGAGCTCCCTCTGGGCCATCTGCCTCTCACATTTCCCAGCCTTCTGTGGCAATCAGGAGGGATAGATTATTTTTTTGACTGAGTCTGTGATTACTTCTCAGTGATGGAGAAGAAATGGGACTTTCAGGAAAACACCACTAAATATCACAAGAATGGTAAAAGAAACACAAGTGCTGGTTGTGGTGCACAGTGGTGGGTCATGGCAAAGTGTCACTGGCTCTGTTGGGGGGACACACGACCCCAGTAATGTGTTTGTATGACTCCCCCAGTTCACAGTAGAGTTCCCAGAAGTAGAGACAGAGATCCACCGAGATCCCCTCCTGTCTGCCTGTTACAACATTTACAGAAACAGTCTGTAAACAGAGTTATAGGAATGTTTTAAATGGATTTCTGGGCTGAATTCAGAACTATTCCCTATTTGCATTCCCTAAATATAAACCAGAGTGCATCTTGCTGGCACAAAACTGCCAAGAGTGTTTTCCAGTGTTACCTCTGCAAGGAGGCTGGGAGCTGTATTTGCACTTTCAGGCACTGGGGATGCTCCTTTGCCAAACAAGTGACCCAGGGAGAGGAGGAGACCCTTCATGTCCCAGCCATCCGGGCACAGGCTGAGCTTCCAGCCTGGAATCTCTGTGCAAGCACACAGAGCAAAGCTTTTCCTAACACATTTCTGATCAGCTCTGCGAGCAGGGAAAGGGGTTGGAGTGAGGGTTTGCTGGGAATTACTGACTTCAACAGTTGCCCAGGCAGAGTTGAGTATCTCTGTGGTATTTCGAAGTAAAACCAGCCAGTTACTTTAAAGTTATTTGGTGCAATAAAGGAATCATAAAATCCTGGAATGGCTTGGGTTGAGAGGAACATCAAAGCCCATCCAGTCTCACTCTCTGCCATGGGCAGGGACACCTTCCACTAGCCCAGGTTGCTCCAAGCCCCATCCGACCTGGCCTTGGACACTTCCAGGGATGAGGCAGCCACAGCTTCTCTGGGACACCTGTGCCAGGGCCTCACCATCCTTATGGGGAAGGATCTCTTCCCAATACCCCATCTAACCCTGCCCTCTGGCAGTGGAAAGCCATTCCCCCTTTTCCTGCCCCTCCAGGCCTGAGCTTTGCCCCTGCTCCTTGCTGGGCTCTTCCCAGCCCTTCCCCATCCCGAGAGCCTCTCTCAGCCCTGCAGCCCAAGGAGGGGTGAGGAGGTGGATGTGGCCCAGCTCCTCTGACCTGCCCAGCAGCACAGGCTCTATAATTACTCTCTGAAATATCTGCCTCGAGCCAGGAGCTGTGTGCTGGAACTGGAGGAGACCTCTGTCTAATGAGCCTGTCCCTGGATGTCAGCAGTAATTAATGTGCATCGCCCTGCAGGTTCCCACCTCCTCTTAATAAGCTGAAATTTTATCCTCTGGTTATAATTGCAAATTATGTTTAAAATTCCACATGCCTGGGAGTCGGGGAGCAGGATGCTCCAGCCTGTTCCCCTGTGGGTACACGTGGGGGGGTTGCTGACATCGTTCCAGCCCCTCCTTTCACTCCTGGTCCTCTTACAGTTAACTTTCATCCTCACCACCCTCTTCTCCTCCCTTTTCTTCTCTTTCTCTCTTTGTCTCCTATTTTCTTCACCTTTGCCTCCTTCTTTTCTCTTCAGCTTGGCATGACAAACCCTCCAGGACTGTGGTGGAAGATGATCACCCCTTGTGGCACATGAAGCCACCTCTGGCACAGCAGCCCCTTCCCATCAGCTGTTGCTGCTAGAAATAATACTGGGATATATAGAAATAATAAAGGGACCAAAGGCACACATAGAAATACCTATGGAGCACAACATCCTCCTTCCCCTCGAGCTGGGAGAAATCACGGGAGAAATGAGACTTGTGGGGTTCTCGCTGGCACAGCAAGTCCCTTTCCTGGGCTGTCCCACCACTGCTGGTGAGCTGTGTCTCAGGGAAGTGTCTGAGCCCCAATAACTACAATTAATGACCTCATTTTGCTGGATGAGACAACTTGGCTGCTGGTCCACATGTCCCCGTGGCCATCAGTGCTCAGCTGAGGGTGGAAGGTGCACAAACACTCGCTAAAGGGCTCCCACACTCCCCGAACATGAACTGATGGCTCAGCCCCACAGTGGCTGGTTGCAATGGCCAGGTGAGCCTCTTTCTTCTTTTCCACACCTTTTCATTTAGAAGTAATTAAGGAATAACAGAGAATCTGGGCTTTGTTCCTGTCAGCTCTCAGTGTACAGGGAGCTGGGAGCAGACATGGGGTGGTGAATCATGCACAGGCAGCCGGGAGAGCTGCCCGGGGATGAATCCAGAGGATCTGGGATGGGAATGCCCAGAGCTCTCTTGACCACTGGAATTACGGGCCCCACTGTGGCATCTCAGCCAGCACTGGGCTGTGTCAGAGCTCGGATGGGCAGAGCTGGGGTTTGTGTCATCCCAGCTGCAGGTACCTGGGAAAGGCAGAGCAGAGCTGACACTGGATGGATCCAAACGCAGGAGGCTGCACTGCAACCAGGGAGAGCAGAGGGCTGGATTTTGGTCATTTGGGCACAATAAGTAGTTCTTGCTCACAGACATTAACATAGTTTAGAGATGAACAGCCATCCTTTCCCACTGGGGCTGAACAGAGGTCTCCAGCAGCACCCTCTGAGCCAGGCACTTGGCACACCCAGGCTCTGCTCCAGCTTTACCTGGGCAACAGCCAGGTGTTGTTCTCCACACCTCCCATACACCTGCATCTGCTCTCAAAGCTCCAGCCAGCTGCGGGTGATAAATTTTGATGGATGATAAATAAATAGGTTATGTAGATAATAGACAGTGAATGGCATTTTCTATTGAAATAAAAGAATCCCAGAACACTCGGATGGTTTGGGTTGGAAGGGACCTTAAAGCTCATCTTGTTCCACCCCCTGCCATGGGCAGGGACACCTCCCACTAGCCCAGGGTGCTCCAAGCCCCATCCAACCTGGCCTCAAGCACTTTCAGAGATCCAGGGGCAGCCACAGCTTCTCTGGGCAATCTGTGCAACACTCTTAGTGAAATTTAACCTGCTGGAAAACACACACAGGGAAGATCTCACTTTGCATTTGGAAAGCTGCATTTTGAATTTTTTAACTCAAAACTGCAAGTGACAGAGAATCCAAATAGGGAGAATTTGTAGGATTTACTGTATTAATTATTAAAAAGGAAAGAAAAAGACATTGCTCATGAAAAGCACATTCTTGTCGATCAAAGCTGGGAAACAGAGAGTACTTTTATACAGTCATCTGCCAGCCTTTGATACGCTCAGTGGAAACCTTGTCAGGTATTTGGAGTGTGGAGTGTGGAGCTGTCTGGCTTTGACGACGTTCCCTGTTCAGAGGACAAGTCGAAGGCAGCGAGGGGGATGAACTCAGCCAAGGGGCTTCTGTGCTGCCTCAGCGAGGGGATTTAGAAAAAAAAAAAACACAAAAAAACCAGAAAACTAGAACCTGAACAAAACCGTTCCCTCGGTGGAGGAGCAAAGTTGCAGCGGCGCCGTGGGCCGGGCGAGAGGCTCTAGCACAGCCCCGCTTGCCGAGCCCTCCCTGAGCCCTCCCTGAGCCCTCACCGAGCCCTCCCTGAGCCCTCCCTGAGCCCTCCCTGAGCCCTCACCGAGCCCTCCCTGAGCCTTCCCTGAGCCCTCCCTGAGCCCTCCCTGAGCCCTCACCGAGCCCTCCCTGAGCCCTCCCTGAGCCCTCCCTGAGCCCTCACCGAGCCCTCCCTGAG
>NW_020884997.1:594193-594484 GCF_003945725.1 Corapipo altera
CACCGCCCCGGCAGCGGGATGTGAGCGGAGGCTCCGCCGGCAGCGCCCGCCGCCCGCGCCCGCCGCGCCCCGGGAAGATGCTGAGCAGGTGGATGAGTGGCAGCAGCAGGAACCTGGACCGCGAGTACAACTGCACCGTGCGGCTGCTGGACGACAGCGAGTACACCTGCACCATCCAGGTCAGGCTCCGCGGCGCCGGCACCGCGCCCGCGCTGCCGCCCGGCCCCGGCAGACAAAAGGAGCGGAGCGGCGGGGGCGGCCCGGTGCTGCCCCACGCCGCCAACAAAGGCG
>NW_020884997.1:594584-598326 GCF_003945725.1 Corapipo altera
GGGATGGCGCGGAGAGCCGCCCGTCTGCCCCCGGCGCGGTGCTGCCCGCGGCTCCCGGAGCCGGAGCGGGGCGGGGGCAGCCGGCACGGCCGTCCCGGGGCCGGGGGAGCCGCGGCCGTGCCCCGCGGAGCCGCCGGTGCGAACCCTCCGCGGCGGGCGCGGGGGCTGCGCGCAGCGCGGGGAGGACGTGGGTGCGAAGTGAAGTACGGGGGATGCTGCGGGGCGGGGATGGACGGGGCATGCTGCGGGGCAGGCACCGACCCTCCCGGCCCCGCCGCAGCCCGGTGCCTGCCGTGCCTCCCTCGTGAGCCGCCGGCTCTGCCCTGATGTGCGCTCGGGTTTTGTAATCGTCCGGAGCGGCGGGCACGGGGCATCCGCCGCGCCCCCGTGCCGGGAGGGACCGGGACCGGGAGCAGGACGCGGGGTCGGGGCCGTCGCTCCCCTCCCGGTGTCCCCTCGCTGCCGGGGCTGCGCGGGGCATCGCTCAGCGCGCAGATGTCGTGGGATGTCGTATTGCTGAAAACTAGGGAAAGGCGCTCCCCGGCTCCGCTGGAACTAGTCCGGTACCGGGACCGCGTGACCGGGGCTTGAGACGAGCATCCCTGGTTCTGGCTGCTCCTGTGCTCCATTCCCACAATCAGCATCATCCCTGCAAGGGAGCTCACGACGAGCTGTGCGGAGCCGCACGCGCAGGGGTTGCCGCTGGAGGCGGCTGGACTCAGCCCAGTCCGGGGGCGATGGAAAATTCGGGGCAGAGTTTTGAGTAAAGGTGACTCAACACGTCAGTAGCAACAGCTCCCACCGCCCAGCCTGGGGGACCCCCAGCTGCTCCTGTCTTGCGATGCCAAGGAGGGGGGAACATCCTTCCATTTAGCGTGCTTTAGGTGATAATGCCAAAGAACGGTTGCCGAGGGTGCTGCAGGCTATGGAAGGCACCGTCATTTTGACTTAGAGAGTCTAAAATCGATAAATAGGATGGTTTGTGCAAATACCACTGAAGAACGGTGGAAATGCTGCCGGTTCCCCCTCACCTCCCCCACCAGGGTTGTAAAGTGTGACCCAGTAAACAGCTCTAACGGCAGCCCAGTTTGTTTTGCATAAGCCAAATTAATTCGTCTCTCAGAGGTTGTTTTTAATACAAATCAAATGGAAAACTAGTTTGGGAGAGAAAGTATGGGCAGAACAGTTCAGAAAAATCTGGATTTTCTGCCCTTAAGATAATTTGACAAGGTGTCGTCATTTTGCATGTCTTTTTTTTAAAAAGAGAAAGTACTACTTGATCCCATATTCCAGTTGATATTTTATGGGTAGCATAGTAAACAGGGAATCCTGGTATTTAGCATGCATGACCTGAGGGATGCAGAATTTGCTCCTGCTACCCTCACAAGCAAGGTTACCCCGCTTAAATATTTGTTCTCTCTCGCTTTCACGCTGCCTTATAAGCCAAGTATTTATAGTCCATGCGAAATTAGGGAGAACATAGCAGGAATGTGTAATGTCTCACAAGTGAGGAGCCGTCACCGCGCAGGCTGCGAGCGCTGAATGAGTTTTGAAGGTCATTCCCTCACGAGCGCAGAGATTTCGCGTCTTGCCGAGATCCACGGTGTCTCCTCACCCGGGCTGGTTCTGCGCCTCTCGCATCTGATTTATGTCTTTCTATTTTTACCGAAATCTGGAGGAACCGGCCGAAGCACGAGCCGTGGTTCTCACACGCAGTGCTGTGGCTGCCGGCGCACGGCTGGGGAGCGGAGCTGCCGCCGGGAACTTTGCACCGTGGGGTTTTGCTGCTGTGCCCGGGTGTTTGTGCCACTCGCCCTGGCAGCGGGGGCATGTGGATGGGCTTTGTACTGTCCCTGAAGCGTGGCCCTTCTGACGTGTCATTTGGCTTCAAGGCTGGGCAGAAGGAAGCAGCACTCAGAGGCAGAGCTGATTTTAAGAGGGTTTATTTACAGTTTGGATAATGGCACTGGTTAAACCTGTCACAACATTAACCTCTGGCTGTGCTTGCTGAAGGTGTGTGAGTAGGGGTTTGGTGCTGCTGGTTAATACCTGAGCATTCTGCTTCTATGTAAAGCCTTTTTCATTTGATTAGCCAAGATTTACTTAGCTAATATTCCCATGTTGAACCAGCAGTTCGTTGTTTGAGCTGGGATGAATCCTTCCTCTTTTTTCCCTAATTTTCACTCCCAAACAGCCCATCCAAGCAGGTGGAGGAGGCTGGAGGGCCCATCCCTGGCTTCCCCCAGGTGCTGTTTGGGGGACAGATCTGCTGGGCAGAGGGATGAGGTGCAGTGGGCCAGGGCAGCTGAGTCGGCTGCTCCATGAACGGTTTTGTTGTTGGGCTTGTTTTGTGCATTCCGGTAGTTTGCTGGTTTGGGGATGATGCTGTTCCAGTATCTGTCTCCACTGGATCCTGGGGTCAGTCCATGTCTGTGAGTGAGCAGGGCTCTGGGTCTCAGCCACTTGCTGGGACTCAGGGACTCGCAGCAGCTGCTTGAACTTGAAGATGTTGAGCTTACGTGACTGGGAAAAGCTGATGTTTAACAGTATTACAGGCCACCTTTTAAGGCAGTAAAGGTGGTGGTTTGCAGTGTGGGGTCCATCAGGTGAGAGAAGCAGCAGTGCCCATTTCTGCTCTGTCCCTTGGTGCTGCGCTGACTGCTGGGGACCCCACTGGTGGGTGGCACTGCCCCGAGACGTGTCCCCAGGGAGCAGTGGGGCTGAAGAGAGGGGCAGCCATTCCTGAAGGGGTTTTGCTCATCTCCATGGTGAGGGGCTGGCCTGGCTGTATATTTAATTTATGTTTCACCCCTCATGCTCTGTGTCTCCAAGAGGAACGCGGAGCAGTTCGCCGGAGAGGCTCCTCACAGCACCCTCAGACAAAACAAGCTCTGAAACCCCAAGCCATGCCCTTGTGCTGTGGTTTGCTGTGAGTGAGCTGCTTGTCTGAGGAAATGTTTTAAATTCTTCACTGTGGTGTCAGTGGTGGCATAAGAGGCTCAAAATAATTAATGAATTGCCATCGCTCGACGCATCAAGCATTTTCCTGAAAAGACAGTGGCGTTTTGTTTCAAACCCCAGTAGTGCTACAGGAACCTGGAGATGTGAGGAAATAAATGTACGGTTTCTTAGATGCAGAATGTAAGAACTTTCTTGTGTGAGAAGAAATGAAAATGAGCTCCTGGCTGCGCTCTGAGACAAACCCCCCGTTTCCCACATGGAGCACAAAGTTCTTCAGGAGCCCTGACAGGATCATTAATATCAGGCAGCAGCACGAAGGGGAACCTGGGGGTTTGCGGCACAGGCTCCGGTGAAGGTTATTTGTTCATTATCTTTTTATCTTCTGAGAGTTTCCAATTGCTTTTCCCGGGAAGTAGGTTAGGAGACCGCTGCTTCTGCAGGGGCGGCTGCGCTCTGCAGCCCCAGCACAGGTGATGTGTGCTGTGAGCTCCCTGCTCCCCACAGCGCCACAAACCAGCGGCTCCGTGCTGAGCTGTGCTGTCTGTCTGTCCCAGAGCCTCCCCTTCCCTCCATGGCCGGAGCCCAGGTGCAGGGACAGGGACCGGGGCCAAACCTGTTGTCAGAAATGGGGTGTTGGGCTGGGCCTGTGGGTCCCAGCTGTGGGTCCACCTGAGGATTGGGCGCTCTGACCATCCCCTGCTCTCGGGGGCTGGCACTGGGAGAGTCTGGCAGAGCCCCAGGGCAGCATCAGCACACCCTGGCAGTGGGGAGAGCCCCTCAC
>NW_020884997.1:598336-606982 GCF_003945725.1 Corapipo altera
CCCCTCACGAGGCTCTGGGGCTGCAGTGGGTGCAGGGTCACCCCCTCCCAGCCCGTGGGTCCCAGGGGTGCTGATGGTGTTACCGCAGCTTCGCTGTCGACTACTGAAAGTTGTGGGTTTATTTATAGCTTTGGACATGTCTTTGCAGCAGAAAGCCATCGCTCTGGCTCAGCTGTGGCTCTGTGAGCTCTGCTGGCAGGGCAGCTCCTTCGCTCCCGGCTCCAGCATTTCCGTACGCGCGGTTGGTGGGCTTGGACAGAAACTGCCTGAAATGCACAATAAGTTTGAAGGCAAAATAGCAGCCAAAGCAGAGCACTTAATCTTCTTTTCCTCCTAAATTTGTGTCTATGTATATAATTTTAAATGCAAAGGATAGAGAAGGCAGCTAAGGAAAACATCCACTGAAAACCGGGGCCATAATCAGTCACGTTTCAATGGGAGGCAAAACCCCAAGTTGTTTTGGAAACCTGTGGAAAATACTTCTAGTGCTGCTCTTTCTTCACCAGCCAAAATGTCTGTTTTCTGTTCACTTTTCATACCTGTTTTACAGCATTACCTGCTGTGAACCCGCCGGCTATTCCCCCCTCAGGAGCCAATTTCCTGACAGAACTACTTTGCTTATCAGTTTCCTGTGGAAGATGCTGAAGACAAATATAGATACAACTATAGAGACAGATCCAGACAGAGATATCCACACAGTAGAGCACACACACACAGTGATGCTGTTGTAGACAGACATGTACAACAGCACCATGAAAGAGGGAATTTGCTCCTTCTGTCATGTAAGAATTAGGTAATGCACAGCATGAGGCTTTTTTAGAGGTGTCTGGGGAATACTGAAAGTGCCGTGAGCAGCCCACTTATTTTTAATTTTTGAGTCACTCTCTGGGAGCCCCGAGGGATCACGGGTATGGGGATGACATCAGTGCCCACGTGCTGGCAATGCCAGGACTCACATGATGCTTCAGTTTGCCCCATACAGGACCAGGGGCACCAAAAGCCCCTGTGATCCCTCTCTGACCTGGCACATCTGTTTGGTCACTGAAACCTCACAGCTGGCCTCTCCTGGGAGCCGTGTACGAAGTGGACAAGGACTGTGTGGGGAGCAAGACCCTCCCTGAGGTGCCATCAGTGGTGGTGGGCAGGGTCCTGCTGGAGATGCCCTCAGTCTGTGGAAGCTCCTCCACAGTGGGTGTCCTTCTTGGGTGTGTGGCATCGTAGAATCATGGAGTGGTTTGGGTTGGAAGGGACCTCAAAGCACATCCAGTTCCACCCCCTGCCATGGGCAGGGACACCTCCTGCTCTGCCAGGTTGCTCCAAGCCTCATCCAGCCTGGCCTTGGACACTTCCAGGGATCCAGGGGCAGCCGTAGGTTTTCAGGGTAACCTGTACCAGTGTTTTACCACCTTATAGTAAAAAACTTCCTTATATCTGATCTAAACTGACCCTCCTCCAGTTTCAAACCTTTTCCCCTTGTCCTGCCACAACATCTCCCTACTGTGTGCCAAGGATTCCTGAGCGTGGGTTGGGACTCTGGGAATGGGCTCTGCCTGCGGAGTGTTGGGTGAATTTGAGTGTCGGTGGAAAGAGGGGTCCCTGTTGGCTCGGGGGCAGCTCCTTGACGGCCCCGTGGCCCTACATGTTTAAGGGTGGCCTGTGCTTATTTTTGTCTTGTGCTCTGTGAGGAGGGAATTTGGCAGCGGGAAAAACCAAACCCTGTGGGACCCTCAGCACCTCAACCTGCCAGGGGCTTGTGGGACCATCCTGTACCCCTGGTGAGCACAGTTTGTGTGGGACTGATGGGAATCCCGACCCGACACCCGGAGCAGAGCACACGTGTGAGCAGAGCACACATGTGCTCCCAGGGAAACAGGGCTGGGCGGCTGTGGCTCCAACCAAACCCTCTGGAATCACCGCGCTCCCCTTTCCAGAGGCAGAGGCAGTGGCACTGCTGTCACCTGTGAGAAAAGACATGTGTTACTGGAGAAGGCTGGGAACAAGCAGGGTTTACCACGAGAGAAGTGCTGTGGTTATCTGGCCAGTCGAGAACAGGGGTCAGGCCCTGGGCTGTGGCAGAGCTCTGAACGCTGCCTTTGCCATCGGCCACTTGTTTGTGGTCAGAAAACCCAATTATTGTTTGCTTACAGCAAGCTTTGGAGTTGCTTCTGCAAATAAGAAGGTTTCAGGTAAAATTCCTTTCTTTGAAATGTTTCCAGGGTAAATTATCCCAGCAGTGAGGGAACAATTTCCCATTGATTATCTGGAATTGCTGCGAGCCCGACGTGTCCACAGCAAGTGTCTGCACAGAGTGTGGCTCTCAAGGCACAAAGGGGATGGGAACAGGTTCTGATGGGTGCAGTTCACACGTGTGTGTGAACATGGGCTGGAGTACATCATGCCAGGGCTAGAGGGGTGATTGGAAAGGATCATTAAATCATAGAATCATGGAATGGTTTGGGTTGGAAGGACCTTAAAGCTCATCTTGTTCCACCCCCTGCCATGGGCAGGGGCACCTTCTAGTTGCCCAGGTTGCTCAAAGGATGGGGCTAAATCCCCTCCTCTGGCAGGATTTGCATTTGCTTATTTTTGGTTGTTCCTACCAACCTATTAGAAGGTTCAGAACTCAGGAAACTATATCCGAATTTGTGGATTTTCCCCTTGTATCTCTCCCTGCATTAAAGCCATTGTGTGACTTCATTACTCTCTAAAATCTACTCAAATTTTTTGTGGCACCTTCACCATGCCAAGAGATGTTTTCCTCGTGCCCCAGCCAATGCCAGCAGAGCTCTGCCAGCTGCTGTCTGAGCCCAGGAGAAAGGCAAACCCTCCGTCCTCTGTCCCCACAGGAAGGAATCCACACTTGAAACATTTTTGGAGCTGCCACATAAGCACAACTCCACCTTAACCAGGACAGGTTCTGTGCCTGGGGAGCTGCTGGGAGGATGGAGCAGCAGGAGCCCCGTGGCTGCCAGAGCTTTTTTGCTTGGTGAGGAAGAGGAGCGTGAAGGGCAGCAGGGCAGGGCACGCGAGCTGGCTCCGTGTGGGAACATGTTCAGTGGGACTCACAGACATGAAAGCTTTTTGTTGTTGTGCTGGGATGAGTGGTTGGAATGGCAGAGAGAAGGTCCCCGGTGCTGCGTGTCACCGCCAGCTCTCTGAGCTGTGCTCCTGCCAGTGTATGAAACACTGATGCTTCTAGAGAGTAAAAATAAAAAATCAGAAGTGAAATGAAATGTGTGGCCCCAGCAGGGTGTTTGCCTGTGTGGTTTGTGTCGGGGTGCCAGAGGTGCTGGTGCAAAAGCACAGTGAGGGGCACTGGCAGGAGATGCACTGGCTCTTTGGAGATCAGCTCCTTCCTCTCCAGAAAAGAAAGCCTTTGGAAGTGTGTTTCCTTCCAGAGGGCAGGGTTAGATGGGATATTGGGAAGAAATCCTTGGCTTGAGGGTGGTGAGGCCACAGATTGCCCAGTGAAGCTGTAGCTGTCCCATCTCTGGAAGTGTCCAAGGCCAGGTTGGACGGGGCTTGGAGCAACCTGGGCTAGTGGAAGGTGTCCCTGCCCATGGCAGGGGGTGGGACTGGATGAGCTTTAAGATCTCTTCCAACCCAAACTATTCCGAGATTCAATAACTCTATCTTCAAAAAATGCCTGCTTCTGAGAGTCTTTTCCAGGAAGGGCCAGGGCAGGGGGCAGGTGTGTGAATGTGCTTCAGATGCTGGCAGAGAAAAGCTCTTCTTTTTTCTAAGCAAAACCAGGATTTCTCTAACTGCAGAGAGTGATTCAGTGGGATCCCAGGGAGCAGCTGGGTGCATTGCTCCTCCTGTGTTATTGTTTTAAAGCTGCAGGCCCTGCTCTGCCCTTAATCACACTTTGGTAATTCCTGTCCGAGCACATCCCCTTCACCGGCGCCGTTGTCTCCGTCCGCGGGAGCAACTTGGCAGCTGAAATTTCGTGAGGAATTCAGTTAATTCTGCACACACAGAATGCAAGATGCTGTCTTGTTTCCTCTGGCTTGTCATGTGTGAGGGCCACAGGGGTAAAATCCAGGAAAATCTGATTTTCCTCAGCGAAGTCAGCGGCTGTCGCTGCAGATCCCATCAGAGCCGCGCTCCCACCACGGCGGGGCCGCTTTTATGTAACCACTGGGGAGGGCAGAGCTGTGCTTCAATCCACAGGATCAACTTTGTGCTTCCACTAGTGGATGATCCCAGTTCTCTTTATGGAAACCAGGGGGTGTTTATTTTCCCAAATTGTCCAGTCTCTGGTCCTGGCCGGGAAAGTTGATGCAAGTGGAAACTGCTCCTCTGTGGATGAGGGAACAGACTGAAAACCTGCCTGGTTCTGTAGGATGTACTTTGTGCTGGGGAAATGGAAGGGTTGGGAAATCCCTCCTGGAGAAGCACGGGCACTGCAGGGCTCGGAGCCATGGGCTGGCTCTGATTTTGTCCCAACAGTTTGAACAGACTTTCTTTGGCTGTTTGGGCCGGGAGCCTCCGGACAGCTGCCGTCCTGAGGGAGCCGAGTGAACGTTGAGTCCCATTTTCCTTCCCTGGGAGAGCCAGTTCTCTGCACTGAGCAGCTCATTGGAAATTCAAGGTTCACATGTATTTTAATCTTTCCTGTCTGGCAGTAAAGAACACCAGCCCTGGACTCCAGAGCAGGGATAAAGCCTGTGGATGGCTCGGGATGCTGCAGGAGGAGTGAATCAAGGGGGTCAGTCCCTGCCAGGTACCTGTGTCTCACCAGACAGACAAGGTGCTTTTTTGAATAACAATTAACAACAGCTTCCATGGCCAGTGAGGCCTCAGCTCATTAATATGGGACGTCAGGATGTGAACAATGCTGCTGCCGGAAATAGAATATTTTGGCTGCATAATGTCTGTTACTGAAGACTTTAATTATAGTGGCATATCTGTCATATTGATGAGGGGCTTCTACTTTTCAGAGGGTTTGTAGTGGCTTTTTCAGATCGTGTTGGCTTTTACCCTGGTACACAGGATGGGATCCCGAGGGAAATGTCCATCCAGCTGCCATCCAGCTGGGTTTTCTTCTTTAATAAAAAAAGACAAAAATTGAGTCAGCCATTCTGGAGCTGGAGAGAGGCTTTAGGAACATACAGATCAGGCAGTTTGTAGGAACTGCAACAACCCCTTATACATTTAGCTCATGGAATGGACAGTATATGGGGACCAAGGAAAAAAGCTGGAATCCAATAGAGTTATGTTTGAAAAACAGATAATAAACGTGCTGAACAGGTATTTTTCATGAATCAATTTAGTTCTCATTAGGCTTGCACTATATAGTTTGCTGACTAATATTTCTGGCTTGCAAGTAAGAACGGCTCTCCAAAGGAAATATGGAATGAGAACAGAGTGTTTTTGGGACCTGAAAACCTGGAGCTCCTGGGGCCATTGGAAAAGAAGAGATGTGAGGGCAACAGAAACACAGGAGCAGAGGGGAGGGCTGGGGTTGGAGTGACAGTGGGGCAGGGCCAGGGCAATGGAGGTGTGATGGATATTGGGAGTGTCCCTCACTGTGCCAGGGACACTCCATCTGTACAGGGATTCTGTGACCCCTGTGCCACAGGGACTGCATCTGAATCAAGCCTCAGCTCATCCAAGATAACTCTCCTGGACTGAGGTCCCACCAAAATTTCAGCATTCCTGGGCTCTTCCTCAATACTAAGGTTCTTCTTCTCATCCTGAATCTTCTCATCCTGGACTTGCCCCCCTTCTGACCCTTGTCAATGCTGTCCTTCCTTTCTCCCTCACAGCATTTATTCCCCGAGCGTTCACAGATTGGCATCATTCCCATTTGCAGGCTGATATAAACCCCCAAACCTGCAGGGAATGATTCCCCAGCCTGTCACTACTTTTTGGGAGCGACTCCTTGAGCCCACTGATGGGGCTGTAACTGCCTGTGACTTCTGCTTGGTGACAGATTTCTTCATCTGAGTTTTGGGACAAAGCTGAGGGTCCTCGGGGCCGTTTAGGGGGTTTAGGGGAGCTGGCAGCTGCCTCTGCCCTGCTGTGCTTCCAGGCAGGAGCAGGAGCTTGCACATCCCCTGCACAGTGCTCTGGTCCTCGCTGGGTACCGTGTCCCTCAGCCTGACACCCAGGGCTTGTTCTGGGCACGAATAAGGTGCTAATACCAAATGAATCCAATGTAGTGAGCCATAAATAATGCTGACAGGGATTCTTCCCTGCCCTGTGGGATGCTTCCCACTGCCAGCAGTAACACATGGGCCCCTGGGCAAAGTCCTCTGGAATTAAATAAATCCACAAGTAACGGGCTGGGAGGAAAGTGATGGGGCTGAGGCTTTCCCAGTGCCAGCGAGCGAGAGCGATCCTGTTTCCAGAGGGCTTTGTAATTAGCACGTGGAATTTTGTTCCAGGATGTCATCGAGTGTAATGGGGAGCGATGGCTGAGGCGTTTTCGGCTGATTGGGTTCGGAGGTTGCGTGGGCGGTGTGTAATTCTGTAATTCCCAGCCCTGCCGGGCTCCTCCCGAGACACGTGTTTTGGGACACGGTTAATCCCCGTGTTTTTGGGACAGGGTTGATCCCTGTGCCCATGAGCTGGTGCTGATGGGCCCTGTCACTCCTGCCCGTGTCCTGGGGCTGCTGGGGGGACACCACGGAGGGGCAGCTTCCCCAGGCACAAAGGAGCTGATCCTGAGCTGGAATGATGGGTTGTTCTTCGAACCAGTTCTCTTAACATGAGACTTCCCATTCCCTCTCTTTGTTTGCCTGCGTGTTCCTCACCCCTGTGGGGAAGTGCCACCTCCAGCGGGCACGGCCGGGGCTGGGCAGTGGCTCGGGGGTTGTGGTGCCTGCAGGACACACGGGAGGGTCAGGAGGTGGGTTGAGGGTCAGGAGGTGGGTTGAGGGTCAGGAGGTGGGTTGAGCTGGGTGTTGTTTTCCACCCTGTGCAGTCTCCACAAGACGTGGATAAGAGTACAAAGCCACCCGGGATGGCTCCAGCGTTGGCTTCTGCTCGGGACTTGGGCCCATAAATCACCCTGGAAGGAGTGACTGTGTGCTGACCCCCACACACTGCCTGCTTGGCTCAGCTCCCTTTGTTCCACGGATTTCTATGGAGAGAGAGGAAAAGTCAATGTTGGGTGCAGCTGGAAGGGCTGGGATTGCCATGGGAACAGGGGAACAGGGCTGATGGCAGGCAGGGGACACGGCCACCACCCAGGAGATGCCCTTGTGCCCACTGCCCTGCTGCTGCATCAGAGACATCAGATGGAGCTTCACATCCAGCCCTTGGAAGTGATAACAAGGAGCCATAACCTGCTGGTGTCAGCCCAGGTCCAGCTTTGTCCCAACCATGGGGCTCTGGGGACTCCTCCAAGGGCTCTCGAGGTCAGTGCCACCGAGGCAGTTTAGAGCTGTGTGTTTATTTATTCCAAAAGTGAGTGCCAAGGGGGTTATTTATTTATGTACTGTCAGGTTTGCTTTTGCCTGTTTCGTTTGTTATTGTAACACAAGCTGGATCCTTCTCCATGTCTCTAAAGGAGGCTGGAGCTCCTCTGCAATGGAGACAGACTGGGAGAGACCTTAGAGCCCCTTCCAGCACCTAAAGGGGCTCCAAGAGAGCTTAAGAGAGACTTTGGACAAGAGTCTGGACTGACAGGACAAGGGGAAATGGCTTCCCACTGCCAGAGGGCAGGGTTAAATGGGATAGTAGGAAGGAAGGGTGGGCAGGCCCTGGCACAGGTTGCCCAGAGAAGCTGTGGCTGCCCCTGGATCCCTGGAAGTGTCCAAGGCCAGGTTGGACGGGGCTTGGAGCAACCTGGGCTGGTGGAAGGTGTCCCTGCCCATGGCAGGGGGTGGAATGAGATGAGATTTCAGGTTCTTCCCAACCCAAACCATTCCATGATTCCATGATCTGTAGCAGCTTCCTGGGCAGACTGGTGCTGGTCCAGACTGTGCTGGTGGTGTTGGTGTGTCGGTGTTGCTGAAGGAGCATTCCCATTCCTGCTGTTTTCTCAGTGTCCAGGCAAAGGAAATACGGGGCTATTTGGCTGCCACACTCTTCCAAGTGAGCAGCCTGGCATGAAGCAGCCCTCACACAGGGCATGGGGAGGGGCAGTGCTCTGGAACGTTTCTTATAGGTGTGCTGGGGAAGAAACATCCTCTGATAAACTACAGAAGCCAGAAGGGACTCTTCTGAATGCACTCTATTCTTGTGTAAGTGCTGCAATTATCCTGGTCTTTATTTGGAGTGTCAGTGAGCACGGGATAGCTGCTCTGGCCTTTGGCATCCCCGGCTCAGGGAAGGGCTGAGGGGCAGTGGAGCTTGGTACAACGTTAGAGCAGATTCACTCAAGCCCTTCAAATATTTATGGCCTTGCAATCCATACACATTTTAAGCATATTTGACATCCTCCTACGCTGCTCTTGCTTATGGAGAGACTGGAGAGCGTCTGCCCGGCTGTGGGGGTGGCTGCAGGTGGCCGTGGGTCCTGGGGGTGTTTTGTAGCTGAGATTTAGGAAGGATCCATCAATTCTGTTCCTAGAGAGCTCCTCAGTGCGAGGAGGGGCTTTGCACAGCACTCAGAGGTGGCTGATGGCTCGTGCAGCAGGTGGATTGCGATGCAGGATATTGGGATGCAGGATATTGGGATGCAGGATATTGGGA
>NW_020884997.1:606992-635909 GCF_003945725.1 Corapipo altera
GATGCAGGATATTGGGATGCAGGATATTGGGATGCAGGATATTGGGACGCAGGATACCTGTGGGTGCTGGCTGGGCAGGGAGGGTTTGGCTGTGGGAACCATCTGCTCCTTGCCCACCCAGCCACCCCTGCACTGCCCCAGCTCACCATCACCCGGGGAGGGGAGGCAGCCCCAGGAGGTTTCTCCCAGGGACTCAAAGTCATCCCGGAGGTTGCTGCATTCCCAAAGTGCCTTCCCCTGCCCAGGGGTGCCAGAGGACCTGCCCCTGCACTGGCACAGCGAGGCCTGGTGGGCTGGCACAGCCCAGCAGCCGGGCTGGGGGGGCTCTCAACACAGCCAGGGACATTTTGAGTTCCTCTGAAGGTATTGAAATCCAACAAAATGGGGATGGTTCATCCCTTTGGCTGGGTGATTTGTCTGCACAGCTGCATGGCAGCACTCCTCCCTCCCTTCCTCCCTCCATCCTCCAGGATATTCAATGGGATCTCATCAGCCCCTGGGGAAAATCCCAGAGCCCTGGGCAGCATCTTTGGGATATTGGGCGTTTTGAGCATCCAGCCAAGCATCTCCCTTCTCTTGGTCAATGGCTGTTCCCAGGGTTCTGCTCCATCCTCAGCCCCCTGGACATGGGGTTCTTTGTGTTGTGGTGGCTGCCAGGAAGGCAGGACTGGACCATTTCCCTCCCCAGGTCCTGAGCACAACCACGATCTCTGCAAATATCCCTGTGGGAGACAGGATTGCTCCGACGGGATAGGTGACTCAGCCCTGGAAGGGATGTGTGACACTGAGCCAGGGTGGCCTTGGGACCGGGGGGGGGGTCACTGTGACCTCTCCAGGCATGAAGTCAAGGCAGAGGAGCCAGAGGCAGAGCTGTAGATCCCCGAGACCCCCAGTCTGGGCAGTCCACCAGCTGGAACTGGGGCAGGATGCACGAGAGGACCACTGGCAATAGTGGGCCTGGCACCGGCCCCACCTGCTCGGAAGGGACAGGAACTTCTTTTCTAGCCAAAAAAAAGAGTCAGTTTGAACAAGGCCGTTGCCTTCCTGCTGGAGGGATAATTCTTGTCAATCTGCCACTTTTTACTGTGATGTGCTAAAAATAGAGCACGATTTCCAGGCAGCAGTCGCACATCCTGTGGTCGTAATGAGCTCTTAAGGTAATTACCTTTGGTGGGAAAGAGCTGGAGACAGGGTGTGTGCAGCTGACACAGGGAGGGTTTGCAAGAAATGGGTCTGTGCTCCTGTTAAAGGGCAGCATCCCACAGCAGGGGAGTGAGGGGTCCACAGGAGAGATGGAGAGGGGATTGGGACCAGGGCCTGGAGGGACAGGGCAAGAGGGAATGGCTTCCAACTGCCAGAGGGCAGGGTTAGATGGGATAGTGGGAAGAAATTGTTCCCTGTGAGGGTGGGGAGGCCCTGGCACAGGTTGCCCAGAGAAGCTGTGGCTGTCCCTGGATCCCTGGAAGTGTCCAAGGCCAGGTTGGACAAGGCTTGGAGCCACCTGGGCTAGTGGAAGGTGTCCCTGCCCATGGCAAAGGGTGGAATGAGATGAGCTTTGGAGTCCCTTCCAATGCAAACCATCCTGGGATTCTCTGACAGGTGAATGTCATCCTGGGAGGTGGCAGCCATCAGCTGTCCACACAGACATCTGCTTCCTTCCCATGTATAAACTAGTCATAGAATCACTGAATCCTGGAATGGTTTGTACTGGAAGGGACCTTAAAGCTCATCCAGTCCCACCCCCTGCCATGGGCAGGGACACCTTCCACCAGCCCAGGTTGCTCCAAGCCCCGTCCAACCTGGCCTTGGACACTTCCAGGGATGGGGCAGCCACAGCTTCTCTGGGCAACCTGTGCCAGGGCCTGGCCACCCTCACAGGGAACAATTTGTAATAAAAGAATATTTTAATCTATTTAATTTCTTCAAAGCCTTATTTTAAAGTGCTGCTCTATACCTGGGAGTTATCTTAACAGGAATTATGATCTAGACTGAGAAAATGCAACGTGCCACCCCCTGTCAAGCTTTGCCCTCCCAGAGGTTGTCCTGAAAGCCACCACTGCCCTGAGCATCCTCTGTCCCTGCCAGCTCCTGGTGCCAGGGGGCTGCCAGGGTGGGCAGGTAGGGATCAGACCCACCTTTTCCCGCTGAGGCTTTGCTCTCTCTGGGTCAATAAATAATCTCTTGGAGCCCTGTGTTGCCTCCCAGCTCTGTAAATCAATTTACCGTGTTGCAGAGTATCCAGTGCTTGCATGAAATAGGTAAATTACATCTCCTGCTGTTCCATCTTCGTAACGAATTCGATACCATCTTAAGAATATAAACCACTGAGAGCATTTTTGTCTGACTCAATTTGCCTTTGTGTGGCAGAGGGGCTGATCTCTCCCTGCAATGCCTTCCCCCAGCCTGTGTAATCCTGGGGCTTTTCTTTATCACCGTCTCCCATGTATCTCCACAATTACAGCCAGACTGATGTACCTGCAGCTCCCTTCCCACACGGTGGCATGTGGCCTCTCCAGCCTGGGGTCCTGCAGCCCCCCCAGGTGTGCACAGTGTGACAAGGGGAGCAGCTTGTCCAGCCATCACTCCTGCTCTATGGAGGCAGAATTCCAGCTTTTCCAAGCGTGGCTTTAGCCAGTGAGGTGCTCGTATTAACCCACTCCACCCCTGCTCCCATGGGTGGCCGTGGGTTCAGGATTTCTGTTATTCATCAGAGAATCTAAACAGGAGGGGGATTTCCCCTGTCCCACGGGCACCTGCTGCACTGCTCACCTTCGGGCTCGTGCCAGCGGTGGGAGTGCCCATCCTGGGATGTCGGCCCTGGGGAGGGTTTTGCAGAACCTTCCTTAACATAAAATTCCGTATCAGGGATCGAGGTGAACAGCCCCCTTGCAGTCAGTGTTCCTTGGGAAGGGGCTGTCAGGGAGGATGGAGTCAGGCTGGAGGATGGAGTGTGGGTTGTCTGATGCTGGTGGTGCAGCTCTGAGGACAAAGCCGGGCTTATGTGACCCCTACAGAGGGGCAGGACCCGGCCCTGCCCAGCCCAGTGGGTCTGCTGGGGTCGGCAGAGTGATGGGAGCTGTGGGATGGACAGACAGACACAGTGAGGAGCAGAGCCACAGTGTGGGAGCTGTGGGATGGACAGACAGACACAGTGAGGAGCAGGGCCATGGTGACAGGCAGGGTTTAATGTCATCCTGTGGCTGGGAGCCTGGGACAGGGTGGGATGCCTTTGCCCGTCTCCATCTGTGGGTGTCCCCCAGCCTGGGGGCTCTGCTGCCCTGGGGCTGGCAGGGCAGGACCCAGACCTGCAGTGGGAGCTCGAGGTGCTGTCCTGAAGCTGCTGCAGCCACTGAGTGGGGTGTGAATCTCTGGTTGTGAGCAAAACGGTGCCTTCATGCAATTAAAGCCTCTCCTGTGCAATATAAATATCATCACTGTAATAAAAGCAGAGGGGTCTGGTGCTGGCAGATAACAACTGCAGCAGGGGAGCAGCATGAGAGAGCTGTAAGTGGGGGATGCTCGTGGTCCTCACTGTTCAGGGGATGTGGCAGTGACTGTGCATGTTCTGAGTGTGGGGTCACAGGCCAGGACATCAAATTTTTGTCTTTTAATTGGTTGATGCCATATTCCATCATCTTGGCTGGTGTGGGATTTCCCTGTAATTAAAACTAATGAACATATCTGTTGGAGAGGGCGCTGGAAAGCTGTTCAGACAGTGCTGTTTTCTTCCTTAATTACCATTTTGGTTTAGACCAGACCCGGAAAACACAACCTGCCTGTAGCTGAGCTGTGGAAGGGCTCTGGGCCAGGGGTGATGGTGATACCACAGGGCCCAGTGACCCTGTGTGGGGCTGAATTTGGGGGAACTGTTGGGGAATGGCCTCCTGCCTCCCTGGGGGAGCATCTCTGCTGTCAGTGGGGCAGAGCAGAGCCCCCACCACCCGTCATCCCAGAGCTCACTCGAGCTGTTGGCACTGCCCAGAGCCTTGCACTGCCCAGAGCAGGAAATGACAACCAGGAGCTGCTCCAGAGGTGATTCCTCTTTTCCTTCCCACCTTATCTCAAGTACCTTTCTGCTGGGTTGCCTGACACGGAGCCCCAGGCATTTTGCTCCAAGATTTTGTGTACTGAGCACTGCTGGGACCAGGGAAGTCCAGGAGCTGTGGGTGCTCTGCCCCAAAGCTGGGCTGGTGCCTGAACCCTGCTGTGCTGCTGGTGCTCCCCAGGAAGGCTGATCCTCGAGCTCCCCTGTGCTCCAGGCTCACCAGTGCCTCGGGGTCTGCACCAGCCCCCTCTGTGTGGGCCTCAGAGTGATGCCCTGCTCCTTGGGGTGATGCTGTGGTCCTCAGGGTGATGCTCCCTTTGGTTGGCATTTGCAGTCTCCGTGGGCACCAAGGGATGCTGCCAAGGATGTGGTTTGTCCGTGACTGAGCAGTGGTGCCCCTGGGCACAGTGAAAGGTCTGCTTTGGTACCCAGCTAAAATCTGGGGGTGTTTCTGAAGGTGGCTGAGGTATGTGCATTGTCAGAGGCTTGAATTCAACAGCCCAGAGCCTCTGTTTCCTGGGCTGAACTGCAGCAGCTCTGAGTGGTAGACAGGGAGCAGTGGATCCCGGAGATAGGGAGTGGTTTGGGATTGTTTCTGTATCAGGTCTGATACGGCACCTTGCTGACAGAGAAAGGTGCTGCCTGGACTGCCAGGGGAGATCCCAGTTCCAACTGCCAGGCAGAGCTTGCTTTTCCCTCTCCATTCCCTCTGCATATTCCAGACATGCCATCCACACTGACCCTGCAGCCACCTTAATTTCTGAGTGTCTCAGAATGACAGGACTGCACTCCTCTGCCATTTATCCATCTATTTGTGTGGTGGAGGGACCTAATGGAGCGAGTAAGGCCCGAGCTGGCGGCGCTGCAGGGCCACAGCCCAGCACTGTGCCTGGGAAAGCTCTGCATTCCAGTGTCTGCAGGCACGGGGGGGCTGGGAGGAGGGATGGATGGATGGAGGGATGGATGGAGGGATGGATGGATGGAGGGATGGATGGATGGATGGATGGATGGATGGAGGGATGGACGGATGGATGGAGGGATGGATGGATGGAGGGATGGAGGGATGGAGGGATGGATGGATGGAGGGATGGACGGATGGAGGGATGGATGGAGGGATGGATGGATGGAGGGATGGAGGGATGGAGGGATGGAGGGATGGATGGCCCCAGCACTGGCAAGGACCTCTGATGCCCAATGCTGCACACTGGGGTTGCTGCACATTGGTTTGTACCGTGGGGACAGGGGCCTGTTGTGAAAGGATGAGGGGTGGTGGTTTTAAACTAAAGGAGTGTCAAATATAGATTAGATAGAAGGGAGAAGTTTTTTACTATGAGTGTGTTGAGACCCTGGCACAGGCTGCCCAGAGAAGCTGTGGCTGCCCCATCCCTGGAAGTGCCAGGGCCAGGTTGGAAGGGGCTTGGAGCAACCTGGGCGAGTGGAAGGTGTCCCTGCCCATGGCAGAATAGACTAGATGACCTTTAAAGGTCCCTTCCAACCCAACCCATTCTGTGATTCTTTGACAGGATCCTGGAGAAATTCTGTTTTGGACCCAGGGGTTGCTTCATCAGCCCCTGGCACATTCAGACCATGCCCAGGATACCACCCTGGTGCAAACATCCCTGTTCCCCTCAGGAAGGGGCTCAGACCCAGGAGCTCGCTGCATCAGAGCAGTTCCTTGCTGGGATCCTGGCTCAGCACTGGTGTCCTGGAGCTCATGTGGCCTCTCAGCCCCTGGGAGGTGCTGAGCAAACCAGCACTTGTCTCTGGGCGTGAGGGAACCCAGACCTTGGCAAACCATCAGGAACCCACTTTGGCTGAAGCACTGAACCCAGAGGAGTGATTCCTCCTGTAACTTGGTTTAGCTGGTGCTGTGCCACCTCAGTTCTTGTGCTGGAGAATGAAATCTCCACCCAGCACCCCCCTGTGTAGCCAAGTGAAATGTGATTGCGTCGGCTAATCGGGGCCTGACACAATTTGGGAAGTCCTTGGGGGTTTTAGAGGGCAGGGATGTGTGATACGTAACCGGCCCCGCGCGAGTCACGCGGGCTGAGCCGCCTGTGCCAGCTCAGCTTGGTCTCTGCTCTGCCCTTCCTGCTTCTCCAGGAAAAGCAACAGCTGGGAATGGATCCGTGTCTTCCAGCTGCAACTGAGGGGGAGAATCTACTTTTTACAAGGGCGTGTAGTGACAGGACCAGTGGAATACAGGGGACAGCAGGGGTGGGAACAGAAAGTGCCCATTTCCCCCCCTCTCTGGAGCAGCATCACCATGAGGGATCATCACTGCAGGGATAGAAATTGCCCAGATTTAGACAGGAAAATCTAAAAAAATCTCTAGTGAGACCCCATCTGCAGAGCTGCCTCCAGCCCCAAGGGGCCCCAACATCAGAAGGACGTGGAGCTACTGGAGCAAGTCCAGAGGAGGCCACGGAGATACTCCAAGTACTGGAGCCCCTCTGCTCTGGAGCCAGGCTGGGGGAGCTGGGGGTGTTCACCTGGAGAAGAGAAGGCTCCAGGGGGACCCGAGAGCCCCTTCCAGGGCCTAAAAGGAAGGGCTTTTTGGGCTATTAAAGCCCAAACCCTGCAGAGTTGCCTTGGGTGGGAAGAGCATCCGTGCTGCAGTGCATCTCCTTCAGAGGATCACACAGAGCAGCCCGTGGTTGCAGTTTTTTCCTGCTTTGTCAGCAATAACATCTCCTTGTGAAGAGCTACAGCTCCCGGGAATTTTCTAATATTGGAGTTTAAAAAAAACCCCAACCCAATCTGTCTGTGTGCTGTGTGCTGGGGCTGCTGAGCTGGGGGGGTGTCCCTGACACGGTCCTTGGGTTCAGGTCCAGGGCCAAAGGAGGGAAGGTGCCACCCACAGCAGCATCTCCAGGTGGATCAGATTGCACACGGGATGAGCTGCTCTGTGGCAGTGGCGGGTTCCTCAAGGGATGGACATGAAGGGCTCCTAAAGGGATGGACACTGAGGGCTCCTAAAGGGATGGACATGGAGGGCTCAGAAAGGGAGCTGGTGGGACCAAAGGCTGAGCACTGCCACAGGACTGGGATGGCCCATGGTGTGCGAGCAGATCCATCAGCTCTCTCTGAGGTCATGGATGAGGAACCTTCTTCCCCATCCCTTCTGTGTGCGTGTGTAAATCACACTGGTCTGAGCCCCTTCACAGTTCTTGTAGCACAAATAATACGTCAGAAATAGAAAATGTAATCAGAATGCTTATTTTGGGTTAAATTAATCACAGAGTCATGGAATGGTTTGTGTTGGGAGGGACCCTGAACCTCCTCCAGTCCCACCCCCTGCCACGGGCAGGGACACCTTCCACTAGACCAGGTTGCTCCAAGCCTTGTCCAGCCTGGTGTTGGACATTCCAGAGATGGGGCAGCCACAAATTAGTGCAACAAATTAGTGCAGTTTGCATTTCTTTCTGTAAGCCCGTGAGCGTCCCGCAGGTGTATTTCCATTTCTCTTCCCGAATCATCCCTTTCCTGTAGCAGGGACACGCTAATCCCACGTGAAACCCGCTCTGATGTGAGTAAGTGGAACAGACAGGCAGAACCTTTTCTCCATTAAACTCGAGGCGCAGAGTCTTGTGCACACAGTGAGTGTTATCACAGACATGATATCCCGGCGTTACACGCTCCCGGGACAACGGGAGCAGCACGGCCTCGGCACTGCCTGCCAGTGATGGGGATGATCTGCTGGAGAGGGACAGGGAGAGCTCCCCTCGCTCTGCTTTGGTGTGGCATGGGAAAAACTCAGCCTTTTGTCCTGTTCGGGTTTCTGCTCTGACCTGAGCTCTCTGGTGTAATGCAGCTCATTTCAGTGGGATTTCTAAGGATATGTCCAAGGTTGACCTGTGGCACTGCTGCTACATCTGGGGAAGTCCCAGACAAGGCCTGGAGCACCCCAGTCTAGTGGAAGGTGCCCCTGCCCATGGGGGGGGTGGTCAGGCAGAAGGACCCCCTGTGCAGGGTCCCCAGCACTGCTGTGTCCTGGGGGAAAGTGCCTGGGAAATAGGAGCAGGGATCCTTCCCAGCTCAATACCCACCTGGAGAGCTATTCCTGTGAATCTGTGTAGTTACCTTTGCTCTGCTCTCCTTCCAGTGGATAAACACAGGTGAAATAAAACAACATTTCATCTGGAATTCCCAGTGAAGACAAACCCAGCACAGTGCAAGCAGAGGAACTCTGCCCTGACCATTAGGGCTTCCAGCTCAGCATCCCTTCAGCTTCCAGCTCGGAGTCCCTCAGCCCCTTCACTGTGCTGAGCAGCAGATCTGGGGCCACTGTCCAGGACACACCATTCCAGCTTTCCCAGCAAACATTTAGATGCAGCTTTTTGGTGTAAAGCCTGATGGATGCCCCCAGCCAAGCAAACCCAACCAAGCTCTCTCAGCTCTGGTGTCTCCTGTAACTGCCCAAGGTCCTGGCAGGGCTGGGGTGGGGTGGGGTGGCTGCAGGTCCTGGTAACACCTGTTGCTGTGGGCTTGCTGGAATCTTTAAGGTCGAAGAGCTCTGGGCAAAGCATTTCCAGGAGCTCCTGGAGGGTGAAAGGCTGTCAGCCTGGATAAATGTTAGAATGGCAAAGAGGGGAAGGAGGAATGAGAGTGAGCAGGGAGCCCAAGAGAGGTGAGGAGATTGCTGCAATCCGTGGGCCCTTGGGCCGTGCCTGAGCAGTGTTCACATCCTAGGGAGCTCAAACAACCTCACGGGCGTCCGAGCGCGGAGAAAGGTTGGAGCGACTCGTGGTCCAGTGGGTTGGGGCGGTTCTGGCTCCCACTGCCCATTGCTGTGGGGTCACTGGTACCCCCACTGCCAGTGGGGAGATGCTTGGGTTGCTCTGGGAGGCTCTGGCAGAGCGGTTTTCCCGGGATGCACCCAGCAGGGGAGTGGTTTGGGGCAGGATCCCCCTCCCACCGTGCAGCACAGCAGAGCTCCAGTGACCTGTGCCACAGGCAGGGAGCTGCTGACCTGCACCCACTGCAGGGTGTGGGGCTGGTTGGGCACCGTCCCACACTCCATGGATGTGGGTGTTCCCTGGCATGGACACAATGATTTCCTGGCACGGCACGGAAACCCCCTTTATGGGACCTCAGTGGCACAGAGCCCAGCTCTCACCTGGGGTCCAGCAGACACCTTGGAGCAGGGAATGCTCCCTTTCTGGTTTCCTTCTGAGGGACAGTGTAAAATGAGGAGTTAACACAGCAGTAAGTTTTGGAACTCTCCACCACCACCAGCAGCTCGAATCATTAAGCCTGAAATAATTTTAATTGGATCCAGGATTCACAAGAGATTTTTTTGTGCCGTGGTGGAGCTGGACTAGTTTCTCTGCTATCACACCAGTCATTGGGACAGGGAACAGAGGAGACTCCCTGCTTGGCTTTGGGATGCCTCTGGGTCATGAGGTGCTGGTCTGTCTCAGCACCAAGCTGGGTTTAAAGACAGAGATAAATATTTTGTTTCTGATCTAAGTTCCTGGAAGAAATTCCCCAGTTTATTGTGGTGACAGGCTCCTGACAACTGCTCCCAGAGGCCAAAGGTGGGGGCCGGGGCGGGGTGAACCCCCAGCTCTGGGGTGGTGGTTTGGGGATAAAAATTCAGTTACTTATTCTGTGTGTCCCAATTAAAAATGAGGCATTTTTCTGTGCAAACAGATGGCAGATCCATGACCCTCACCCACAGGGGCTTTCCAGGGAATGTGTCTTTAGAGCGTGTGGACTCCTTCAAATGAGCCAGGAATTAATCAAACTGAGGTGATTCAGTGCAGTGACTACACAGGGAGCTGGGGTGAAACATAAACATTAAAAATTCAATTTAAATGGACAGGCCTGGAGGCATTTGCAGCCCGGTGTGTCACAGCTCTCACTCCTGTGTCCCCTGGCTGAGGAGAGCCGGGTGCCAGGAGGATGCTGCCACTGTTAGTGGGGCTACAGAAGGATGGCGGGATTCCTCTGGCCATGGCCTCATGGGGCTGGAGGTGGTTTTCTTTCAGCACAGGAGTAACCAGGAGCTGTTTTAAAATGTAGACAAAAAAGTCCCAGAGGGCATCAGAGATTTAACTGTGTTTGAGGAGGACTTGGGTGTACAAACAGCACTTGGTATTTGCACAGTGGTCCTACTCCTTGTTACAACTGGGTGGTGTTTACAGAATCCTAAAATCACAGAATCCTGGAATGGTCTGGGTTGGAAGGGACCTTAAAGCCCATCCAGTGCCACCCCCTGCCATGGGCAGGGACACCTTCCACTAGCCCAGGGGGCTCCAGGCACTATCCAGCCTGGCCTGGAACACTTCCAGGGATCCAGGGGCAGCCACAGCTTCTCTGGGCAACCTGTGCCAGGGCCTCACCACCCCCACAGGGAAGGATCCATATTGGGATATAGGGAGAGGTGTGGCCAAAGCCCTGGACAGGTTAAAACCAGAGATGCTCTGGCTCCTGGGAGGTTTTGGAGCTGTGCACAGTGGGAGTGGGATGAGGTGGGGAGGTCGTGGGGAGCAGGGTCTGGAGGGAGCTCAGGAAGAGCAGGAAGGAAGGGCTGGCAGGGAGAGCGGTCTGGAGCTGCTGGCAGAGCAGCCAGGAGCACAGTCCCAGGCTGCCTGGGGTGCCGGCACCGGCCCCAGCCCTGCCCTTGGCCCCGGGCCCTGGGCGGGCGAGAGCCCTTCGAGGAATCGCTGCCACACCGCCTGTGCCCGGCCTGCCCTGCTGCACCCACAGCGAGGGCTGCCCACCACAGACGGGCAACGGGGTGTGGGGGACAGCGGGCAAATGCATGAGGGGAATCTGGTGCCATTTGTCCCCGTGGGCCCCTCACCAGGATCAGGCACCAGCCAGCTCGTGCCAGGCCAGCCGTGCTGGCACAGAGCGGTCTGAGCCAGGGTGCCCCGGGCTCCAGGAAGGCTCGGAGGGCTCCAGCTGTGGAGCTCCATCCTGCAGCCTGCTCAGGGCCTCGGGAACCTCGGATCCCCTGGTGCTGAGCCCAAGGACAGTCTGACGTGGGTGGTACAGCCGGAGCTGCTGACGTCGTTGTTCTCCTCCCCGACAGACGCCGGCGATGCCACCGGGTCACCCGCGACTTCAATGTTTAACGAGATGCTTCAATATTTAATCACACGTCGCCGTGGGTGCCTGCACCAGAGAGGCTGCTCTGCTGGCACGGTGGCACAGGGATGCAGAGGTTCTTCTGCTCCAGCAAAAAGAGGCTGGAGGCAGTGGGTGTCCCCTGGGGGGGCACATCTCCGTGCATTCCCAGCACTCCCCCAACCCGGAGTCCTGGGCAGAGCTTGCCCGCAGGAGCCAGGCTGTTCCTCAGTGGGAACATGGCCTCAAGTCTGGCTCCACTGCCGAGCCTCCTGTGCCTCGGAGCCCCTCGGGGGTGGCTGTGTCAGGATCATCCTTCCTGCTGCAGGAGTGAGGATCCCTGGTGCTGCTCCCCAGGCAGGAGCTGAGCCAACCCCTTGGCACAGGCACCGCTCTGGCACGGGCGGGGCCGGGGTTTGTTGTGGGAGCTGTGGCCACAGCTGGGCTGGCAGCTGATCCCAAAAACAGGACAAAAACAGCGACCACAGGCCAGAAAGTTGCAGATGGCCTGGAGCAGAGAATGCTGGAGCAAGGAGCTGCTCTCTGCTCAAGTCCAGCTGCAGGGAGCACACAGCTGATAAGCCCCACTCCGGACTGGAGTGCATCCCACCACGGGGCTCAGGGCATGGCAGGACCCCTGGGAGGCAGCACAGACTGGCATTCGGGGCACAGTGGGAAGGGGGGATTCTGCAGAACTCAAGAAAGAGAATCAAAATGGGCTTTGCAATCCAGCGCAGCAGAGGGAAATAATATGGGAAAGGGAAACTGGAGGTCTGGGTTTGCTTCTGTAAAGAGGAGGGGCGAAGAAAAGAGCTGGGAGTGCAGGCTCCCATTCCTGTGGATGAAGGTAGTAAGTGTGTGGAGGGAAGAAGTGAAGCATTCCCTGGGTTTGCATTCTGGATCCCTTCCCGGTGCCCCCGGGATGCTGGATGTGGGCAGACTCCGGCTCAGCCTGCCAAGCAGCAGTGCCAGCCTCCAGGCCAGGCTGTTGCAAGCCTGAATCAGACCAGGAAACCTCTTCAGCTGCTTTATTTTTCTGGGATTAGAAATCAAAATCTTTATTATTAAATACTAACACTCGGAAAAAAAAAATCCCAAGGCCGGGCTCCTCCGTTGCCAATTCCATCGGTGCCAGTGCTCCCGGCTGGCAGCTCCTGCAGAGCCGTTATCTCTGGGAGAAATCATTACACAATCCTCATTCTCATGCTGCAAAGGGCTTCGTTAGGGAACCCGGACATCAAAGCAGACCCAGAAACAACCAAGTTTCTGTTCATAATCCAAGATGTTCGAGGAGGATCAGGAGTCTGGCCTTGCAAAGTGCTCCAGAGAGCAGGTTGGGCTGGATCCCAAGGATGGACAGCTGCTCCTTCCCCTGCAGCATGACAAAAAATTGTGGTTTATAATGTGTATGTGAGGGGAGAGTAATGTGGAAATCCTTTCCTGAGCCAGCAGGCCCAGGGAATTAACTGGGAGTGAATATGCATCATGTGTGGAATAAGTGAACAAGGAGTCTCCGTTCTGCTGCCCGGACAGCAGGAAGGAACAGGTCCAGCAGAGTGGGATGCTGGAGTGAGATGCTGGAGTGGGAAGAGTGCTCCCTACACGTCTCTCTTCCCTGCATCCCTCCCTCCAGCTAACCAGAGGATTCTCCAAATCCCTGTGTTTTATGGTTTCTGAGCCATCGAACACTGCCGGCTGTGGCTGTGCCGGTGCCGGGGGTGAGGGTTTGTCCCAGGGCTCCTCCTGCTCTCTGTGCTCCAGGGCACTGCGGGCTGTGGGACGAGGCCAATGCATTGTCCTGCTCTAATGAACTGCTCTCCCAGTCCATGGACAGACCAATTTGGCTCCTGTCTCCTGGGCAATGAAGCCCTGGCTCGTGACCCCGCTGGCTCTTGAGCTGCCGGGAAGTCGCTGTGGCTCAGCCGAGGTAACCACGTTATCCCTGCACTGCCCATTAGTCCTGATGGGAAGGAATGGCCCTGTAGCTTCCCATTAGAACTAATGGGCATCACTGGAGCAGCCTGCCCAGCACAGGGAAGCTGCGCCCAGAATAGGGAAGCTGTGCCTGGAACAGGGAAACTGCACCTGGAACAGGGGAATTTGTGCTGTGGGAGCAGCCAGAGGAGCAGGAGCAAGGATAGCACTGCAGGGAAACTGCCATGGGCAGGCAAGGGCTGATCCCCCTCTGGGAGGGAGGATGAAGGAGGGACACAGCTTCCCTGGGATGCAGGTCCCAAATCTCGTGGAGAGTGGGGCTGCACCAGATGCTGCAGAAACAGGTCGGAGCCATCAGATCCCCACAGGGAGATCCAGGGCTAAGGCACAATAATTCTAGGATTTTCAAAGCAGCTTTTAATTTTGGGGGATCCATGAAAGAAGATCAAAGCCCACAGATCCTGCCAGATCTGTAATCTTCACAACAGCCTCGGCTGCTGGATTAACCTTTGTTTCCTGGTTTTCCCTGAGCAGCCTGTTCACTTCCCGGCAGCAGGCAGAGATGCAGCACAAGCACAAATACAACTACCTGCTCTCTGTTCCTCCAAAACTCAGCATTCCTCATGAAGCAGGAGCCCAATCCAGGTCAATCTTTGCTGGTTTTAACAAAGCTGTTTCCCTCGGCCGGATTTGGATGAGGCTGAAACTTTTGGAATTGCACAGTGATCCGACATAAGTACCAATGATTTGATGTGTTCCCTGACAGAGTGTGGGTTTAGATGAGATCTTGGCAAGGAATTCTTCCCTGTGAGGGTGGGGAGACCCTGGCACAGGTTGCCCAGAGAAGCTGTGGCTGTCCCATCCCTGGAAGTGTCCAAGGCCAGGTTGGATGGGGCTTGGAGTAACCTGGGACAGTGGAAGGTGGTGGGAGGTGGCAGGGGGTGGGACTGGATGATCTTTAAGGTCCCTTCCAACCCAAGCCATTCCAAGATTTTATGAGTCTGTGATTACTAAGTGTCATCATTTCTTCCCTTTCTCAATGCAATTAGTGAAGAGGAGAGAGGAGTCAGTGAGGGAGCCCAGCCTGATTGTGAAATGTTAAAAAGAGAAGTAAATGCACAGTGGGGGCAGCTCTCAGTGCCACTGACGTGGCTCTGCTGACCTCGGAGCCCGGCTGGCAGGGCAGGCGGCCAGCAGACAATGCCCACGGTGTGCCCGCCACAAAGGGGCTCTTCTTCCCCCAGAGCATGAGTGCCCACTTGCCCCAGCCCCTCCTTCCTCCCAAACAATGCCAGGAAAACCTTTCTTTGTGCTGGAATTCCCCTCAGTTGCTCTCACAGCCTCTGCTGAGCTCAGACCTGGGGGTTTCAAAGCCTTCTTTAAAACCCCCATCTGGTGCCAAGGAGCAGCTGGTGGCATTGGGTGACTTTCCACACATCTCTGGGGTGCCCAGGTCATGCCATTGCCCGTGGCATGAATGGGCAGAGCGAGTCCTCATCCTGCACGTCCCCCTGTAGCCCCCACATTGCTCCTGGAGACCCCCAGGCTGCGCCCAGGACACGCTGCCCGTGTGTCACAGTCAGCTCCTGCCCTTCCTGTCCTGTGCCAACATCAAATGGAACCTCACGGGTTTGCCCTGTTTCGTGTGCTGTGGGCAGCACCTCCTGTGCCTGGAGCTGGCAGTGGGGCTCCATTCTGCCCCAAAACCCCATGGGGGTTCCAGAATCCCATGCTCCAGGCCCCACAGGACCCATGTACTCAATAGTGTCACTGCACAGAGCAGAGGGTAGGAAGGTGTGGCATGACAGTGACAGATCCGTGGAACCAGCTGGGAGTTGGAGACACAGCAGTGGCAGCAGGAGAGCTGAGCCTTCCCAATGCAGTGAGACACAGCTTCCCCTTTCCTGCCCAAGGCTTTGGGGGTGGTGGCAGGAACAGCACCAGAGCTGTGATGACCATAATGACAGCAATTAATGAAAACACTTCTCCATCTGCTGTTATCCCACTGAGTGCTCTGCACCCTGGGATGATCCAGGGGCTGGATCATCCTACCCCTGGCACGGGGAGCTGGGCTGCCATCCCATGCCTGACGGGCCGGAGCTGCTGCTGCTCCTGCTTGGTCATTCTGCTCAGGAGCTCGGCTACTGCAGGCTTTGACAGGCTCCATCTTTATAGCTTATTTCATGTTTTGAAAGATTTATTTGAATAAATTGCCAGATGAAATACTGCTTTCAACTCACTGACCTGCTGGGCTGTTGTAGCCTTCCAGCGGTGCCATCAGGGAAAATTCCAGCCTCAGAAGTTCTCCTGGTATAAATGAATTGCCTCGGAGGTGTTTTGATGCAGAGCTGCATTAAGCAGAATGGGGGTTTGGTGACTGTGTTTGTTGGTTAAAGAAGAAAAGGAAACTTCTCCGTGTGTTTGAAGGGCTGGGTTGTTTGTCATGGCCGGTGTGGGCTGCACAGGGAGTGGGAAGCTGGGAATGCCATGGAGGGATAACACTCATGGCAGATGCTGAATGGAAACTGGAGCTGCTGCCCAGTTCCTGTGCCTGGAGTGTCGTGCTGGAATGTGGTGGTTGCTGTGGAGACTGCTTGGAACACGATGGAATTTGACAGGACAAGAGGACACAGCCTCACCTACACCAGGGCAGCGTCAGGTTGGACATCAGGAGGAATTTCATCATGGAAAGAGTGATCAGCCATCGGAAGAGGCTGCCCAGGGAGTGGAGTCCCCATCCCTGGAGGTGTCCAAGGAAGGACTGGACGTGGCCCTCAGTGCCCTGGGCTGGGTGACAAGGTGGGCATCGGGCACAGGTGGGACTCGATGATCTTGGAGGTCTTTTCCAACCCTAATGATTCTGTGTTTCTATGAAATATGTCTTAAAGGCACTGTTAGGTGTTATTTCTCCAGAGCCATCCCAAGATCGATGATTTCAGTCTCCACATCAGTGCCCTCCTGCCAGAGCCAGAGCTGAGCAAGTCTGAGCTGCGCCTGCCCTCTGGGCTGAGCCTTGGAATCCTGCAGCTCTGCTCTGCAGCACTCCTGGCGATGGCATGTGGTGCCAAGGCTCTGCCAGCTCTGCTCCAAGCTGGCTGCAGGCTGGGGAGCACCAGGCAGGGGGCACTGGGCACTTCTGGGATGCCTCAGTTGTCCGAGGCTGCAGGACAAGGCATTGGCACCTGCCCACAGCTGCAACTCCAGTGTCTGTTGGGGTGTGGTGGCCTTTGCCACGCTCAGGGGTGCTGGCATGGGGTCGGAGAGGATGGCTCTGCCCTGGCAGAGGTGGTAAATCCCAGGATTTGGGAGCAGCTGGGCTGCAGTGACGGAAAGCGGCTGCAGAGCTGGGCTTGGCAGCACCTGCTGCCTGCGGGTTTGGTTTGCTGATCCCTCATCCCCAGGGCTGCAGCAGCCACCAGGATTTAAACTGACAGCACAGAGTGACCACAGCTCCAGCCTGGAACAGGGGTTGGGTGGGAGGGGGTGAAATGAGAGAAAAGCACCCCCAGCTCAGCAGCAGCACAGCCCAAAAGCAGTGGTGAATCCGTGCCCTCACTCTGCTCCAGACTGTTCTGGGCTCCCAGGAGATGGTCACATTGGAGGTCTCTGGTTTCACAGCAGGTTTCTGTGAGGGTAATCACTGCTGGAATGCTGAAGGGACACGGGATTGGATTCATTGGAGTCAGACCTCACTGGGGCCAGCCAAGATTTCCTTCTATACAGGAAATAAGTTAACAGCACAGGAATAATATCAATGTATTTAACAGAATCATGGAATCAAGTTTTGTCGCAAAAGACCTCC
This sequence comes from Corapipo altera, assembly GCF_003945725.1. Lineage (NCBI taxonomy): Eukaryota > Metazoa > Chordata > Aves > Passeriformes > Pipridae > Corapipo > Corapipo altera. Next base: position 623,852 of record NW_020884997.1, read on the forward strand.
AGGATCATTGAGTCCAACCATCTGTAAGTAGGAAAGGAATTCCAGACTTCAATCGCGTGGCTCTGGCGTTATCCTTGGAGGGCACTGGGAAGCTTTGTGTGCACAGCCATGTCCTGTCATTCATCATCATCATCATCATCGTCATCCACCTGAGCTGATCCTCTCCCAGACTGCTGGAATGTGCAGCTCTGGGGCACCAGGCAGGGCACAGCAGGGGGGTAACCACGGTGTGTCCCACCCATGGCGGGGTGAGGAGTGTCCCCACTGCCACAGCGAGAGCTCCGGGTGCCTCTGGAACAACTGGCACAACCCGGGGCACAATGTGTGGTTTGTCAGTGCCCTGTTATTAATAGTTAATCAGCCTGCTCTGTATTTCAAAGCGTGTGGGCAAGGGAGGGAATTGCCAGCGAAGCAAACCACTTAACTCGGAGTCGCGTTTCTGGCGCGGAGCCTCCAAGGAAACGCTCTCCAGGTTTTCCTGGAGAGCTCATTACGGAGACAATAAAGGCCCAGGATAAATAGGATGCAACTGTTATTAACACGCGGTCCCTGGAAACTGGGCTAAAAAATCCTCGGCACTTGGACAATAAAACTGTGTCCTTGATCCGAGCGGTAGCGTGCTCATCCCGTTGCCATGGTGACAGCATCCTCCAGCGCTGCTCCCAGCTGCTCCCGCACCTTCCCGTTCGCTCAGATCCTCTGGGCTGGGGTGTTTGCATCTGAAACCAACAGCAGTGCCTTCACCAACTGCCATATTCCATCCATTTCACAAAGTATCCCCATTTATTCCTGCCTCCTTTCCCACACCCTGTGAATAACGGGAGTTTCGTCAAGGCAAACTCCTGCTGGCACGTGCCATCGCCCCACTGGGCATGGGGAGCTGACTCCAGAGGGGAAATTTACAGCAAATTGGATCATCTGGCTTTGTTTAGAAGTCTGTGTCTGGGGAAAGTGGTGGTGGAGAGAGGGCTGGGTACTGGAGGCCACCTCTTCTCCTCTTCACCCGTCATCCCTTCACCTCCTCCCCTCCCCACCTTCTCACCTCTTCACCTCCTTGCACAGAAGCCGTGTGTGCTCCATGGTGGTCACAGTACCATGGAGTGGTTTGGGTGGGAAGGGACCTGAAAGCTCATCTCATTCCACCCCCCCACTATGGGCAAGGACACCTTCCACTAGCCCAGGTTGCTCCAAGCCTCGTCCAACCTGGCCTGGGACACTTCCAGGGATGGGGCAATGGGTCAGGCTGGAAGCTCATTCAGAGGCACAGTGCAAATCAGAATATTTAACCCCAGGGATGAGCTGCAGGGAGGCACTGACCCTGGACATGTGCCATGTCAGGAGCCCATCCCATGGCCTGCACTGTGCCACCTCTGCAGGGGCTGTGGGTGCTGGCAGTGGTGAGGAGGCGTCTGGGGACGTGTCTGGAGCCTGTGCTGGAACAGAGCTCATCTCGACTCTGGGGCTCATCTCAGAGCTCATCTCAACTTGGGGGCACCATGAGCTGCGGGATCCACCACCCCCAGGGACAGTTTATGCCACTCTTTAATCACTCTTATTTTTAAAGACTGCATCTTGTTTCTAACCCAAGTGCGTCTGTTCCAGCCCCCGGAGGCTGGGTCTGTGCTGCTTCTCTTCACTTGATTGAAGAGCCCTTTAGTAGCTGATATTTTCTCTCTGTGAAGGCATTTATGGATGATCATTGTGTCACCTCTTGCTCTTCCTCTGATGTATGAGAGGCTGAGCTCCTCGGCACTCCCCTGCCAGGCAGCTGCTTCCAGACCATTCCTGTCTCTTTTTACAACATCCCCAGGATTTTCCAGCATTCCTCCAGGAGGGATGTGCAGGGGTAGGAGCCTCTCCCCAGAGCAGACCTTGTATCCTGAACTCATCCCCCAGTGTCAGCAGTAGGAGGGGGGGGATTCTGGCCCTCTGCCCCTTAACCAAGACCCCCCTGCAGAGCTGCTCCAGCCCTGGGAACAACAGCACAAGGACGTGGAGCTGCTGGAGAGAGTCCAGAGGAGGCCATGGAGCTGCTCCCAGGGCTGGAGCCCCTCTGCTCTGGAGCCAGGCTGGGAGAGCTGGGGGGGTTCACCTGGAGAAGAGAAGGATCCAGGGAGAGCTGAGAGCCCCTTGCAGGGCCTAAAGGGGCTCCAGGAGAGCTGGAGAGGGACTGGGGACAAGGGATGGAGGGACAGGACACAGGGAATGGCTTCCCACTGCCAGAGGGCAGGGAGAGATGGGATATTGGGAAGGAATTCAGAGGGAGGGGAGGAACTGGGGACCTCTGGTTAGACTTGCTGAGACTGTGCTGGTGGCATCATCCTGTACCATGTGCCAGCTCTTCTAGTCTGGCTGGCAGTGCCATGAGGTGCCAGTTGGCCCTGCCAGGGGGACACTTACCATCCTTAGAGGGTCTTGTGGGCCGAGGCAGACAGCAGTGCCCTGAGAATGGATAAATCATAACATTCTGCTGTGTTTTGGTAAAAGAGCTCTCCCTCCAAAGGCAGCCAGAGGCCAGAAGGATGTCTCTGCACATCCCATGTGCAGGGCTTTGATTGGGGGTTGCTTCTGGGGGGGTGCTTTTTTCAAGTTATCAATTTTGACAGCGTCTTCCTATGACTTCGCTGCCATTTGCATTAATGCCTGTTTGTAGGAATTCCTGGCTGAATCCTGTAGTTCAGTGCCTGAGGGAGCCTGCCTTGAGCCTTGGAATCAATTCACTTTAGTACCTGAATGACAGAGCTCAGTGTAAAGCAAAATCTTGTGGCAATATGTTTTCTGTACTGGAGAACTGAGAGGAGCTCACAGAACCGGCTTCCTCAGCACAGCACAGGGAGAATTGACTTTCAAAACAAGAAGAAAAAATGGGGTAAATTGAATAGATGAAAAGTGAAAAGAGCAAAGGGCAGAAGCATCATTGTTGCTGTGGGTGTTTTCACTGTGGAAGGGACCTCAAAGCCCATCTCACTTCACCCCTTGCCACGGGCAGGGACACCTTCCACTAGATCAGGTTGTTCCAAGCCTCATCCAACCTGGCCTTGAACCCTTCCCTGGTGCAGGGAAGGAGATGCCCTGGGTGCTGGGGTGCTCCTGCAGCTGGGAATCTGATTTCAGAGCCGGGAGCAGCACTTTGGCTGCAGCAGCTGAACCCAGTGCTGGCACAGTGGTCACATCCTCTGCAGGATTTCTCAGCTCCTCACTCATCCCATGGTTTTTTTTGCTCAGGAAATCAGTGAAGGCGAAAATTTAAATGCAAACACAAAGAGAGGCTTTGGAGTGAACAAATTGGAAACCAAACTCAGTGGAAGAAGGAAAAGAGGCCATGACACACACGAGATTTAGAAACAGCTCAGCCAAAAATGAGCCTGTTGTGGTTTTTTCCCCCAAGACAATTAACAGGCAGTTAATTCCTGTAGTTTTGAGGCATTTCTGGGTTACTCTGCCTGTGTTGCTCCATCTGATTCTGGTTTTGAGGTTTTGAATTTAATGAGGGGCTGCCAGGGCAGGTCTAGGGCTGGTGCCACTCGGAGGAGCAGGAGGAGGATGGAGGGAGCAGAGGGGGCAGACCCGGCGTGCAGCTCTCAGGGAGCAGCACCCAGAGGGTTTTGCAGCTGCTCCCCAGACACCAGGGATCCAGCAGGAAAGGGAGGGGGCAGAGATGTTGGACAAACCCTGCCCCCTGTCCCTGAGGGCTCTGTGGGGCTGTTTGTGATCCCGGGATGTGCAGGAGCAGATTGCTGTGCCCTGGGTGGGTGCGGGTCCGTCCCGGACACGGTGTGACATGAAGCGATGTGACACTGCTGTGTGTGACATCCCAGCCCTGCAGCAGCACTCGTGGCTGTCCCAGCCCTGCAGCAGCACTCGTGGCTGTCCACCCCGATCTGATCCAGCACCGAATCCGGGGCAGGCGCGGCGCCCTCAGCGCCGAATTTCGAATTTCCATTTTGTCACGTGCAGTTAATAACATTCTTCCTCCCGAGCCCGCAGCCCCTGGCAGGGCAGGAGCCAGGAGAGGCTCCAGCACCGACTGTTGTTGGTCGTTCACAGGCAGGCTCAGCCCCCAGATGGGCCACAATGGACAGGACAATGTCCAATGATTTGGGAAACAAGAGTATTGAACCTGAGAGGGACTCTGGACAAGAGCCTGGAGTGACAAGAGGGAATGGCTTTCCATTGCCAGAGGGCAGGGTTAGATGGGATGTTGTGGAGAAATTCTTCCTTGTGGGAGTGGTGAGGCCCTGGCACAGGTTGCCCAGAGAACTGTGGCTACTCCATCCCTGGAAGTGTCCAAGGCCAGGTTGGACGGGGCTTGTGGAAGGTGTTCCAGCCCATGGCAAAGAACAAGTTGGTCTTTGAGGTCTCTTCCCACCAAACCATTCTGGGATTCCATGGTTCTGTGAGTGCAGTGCCATGTGCATCCCCCATGCTGTGCAGGGAAGCAGAGCTGTGCTGTGGCTGCATGTCCCAGGACAGCCACACTGTCTCAGACCAGGGTTTGGGAGAGGCATCTCTGCTCATTCTCTAAAATCTCATCTGAGAGCTCTCCCTTGGCACCCTGATCTCCCTGCCCCTCCTGCTGTGCCCCTGGGTGGGACCAGGCTGCCTGGGGCCGTGCACATACAGATTGATTTATTTAAAACACTATAGAGCCAGTCTTTACAAATCCTCTGCAAGGTCACCTTACGTGACAAAGGACATCAACACTTCAGAGGAAGGCACTGGAGTGATCCTGAAGGCTCACCCGGACACGAGGCTGCCTCAGGGTCACTCTGGCAGCGTGGCTGTGTGGGGACACCTTGTGCCAAGGCAAGTTACTGATTCATGAGACCGGGACAGGACTGCCCTGGTGGGAGGGAAGAGGAGGAGGAGGGAGAGGAGTCAGCAGGTGAGAAGGGGGCTGGAAGGGCTGTGGGCTGGCAGCTGGGCTCAGGCAGGGCGGTGGATGGGGGAGCGAGGAAGAGGAGGGGAGTTTACAGTTTACAGTTCTTGCTTGGCAGAAACGATGGAGACAGGGCTGACTTGCACAGCAGCAGTGGGGCTGGCAGAAGGAGCAGATGGCATGTTCAGAGTTACAAAGAAATATTTTAAATACACTTGCTGCTGGAGGACAGGCTTTTTGGGGACTTTTTTCTGACTTCCAGGGAAAACATGTGGGGAATAGAGCTGCTGCTGCTGTTTCCAGATGACTTGACTGGTGATAAATGACATTTTAGGGCTAAAGGTGATGGTTAGGGGCATGGCTCTGCCCTCCCATCCCTGTCCTCTCTCATGGAGGGAAGGAGCAGCAGTTTGGCTTCAGGGCAGTGCAGAATCCACACAGGGAAGGACTCCAAAGCCCACCTTTGTTTGGATCAGATGCTCCTGTAAGTATGGGCTCATTCCCAAACGCCCGAATTTCTCTTTTTTCTCACCTTACCCACCACGTGTGCTGCCCTCCCGTAGCCAACCCAACATCCATGGTAGCCTGGCTGTGGTGGTTGGATGTTTGGAGATGCTCTCCTGGAGAACTGCTCCATTCCCAAGGTCCTGCCCAGGACAGCAGCTGCCTCCCCAGGAGAGCCCCTGACTGTGTTCTCACAGCAAGGAAAATGAACCCTGGGAAAGCACAACTGCTTCCCTTCAAACACCACAGCTGGACCCCTACCATGGGGCAGCCCCCAGGCCCCCCCTGAGTCAGGAGCTGGTGCCGCTGCCGAGCTCATCCCAGCACAACCCAGTGAGGGAAATGGGATTTACTGTTCCATGGAGCCATGGATTGAGCCCTTTGGTGTTATGCTGCTGTAAGGGGTGATTTTTGGATTATAGTAGCAGGGGAAACAGGTTGCCCAGAGAAGCTGTGGCTGCCCCTGGATCCTTGGAAGTGTCCAAGGCCAGGCTGGACGGGGCTTGGAGCCACCTGGGCTAGTGAAAGGTGTCCCTGCCCGTGGCAGAGGATGGAACTGGATGAGTTTTAAGGTCCCTTCAACACAGTGTGGGATTCTGTGATTTTAAGAGCAGAAGGCTTGGAGTCAAACCCCTCCAGCTGGACTCCTGCTCCCCAAGCCTCTCCCGTACCCCAAGCTGCTTCTGCCTCTTTTTCCCTGCAGCTGGAACATTTTGGGATGGGTGTGGTAAAAAATGTCATTAGCAGGTGCTACAAGGTTGAGTTAATCCTTGCAGGCACCACCAGAGTCTGAAGGGGCACCATTTCCTCTCACGCATGTCTCTGTTTCACTCTTGCAGAAGCTGAATAATTCTCTTTGACAGCTTTTTGCTTTTTATAGCAGTAATTAGTCAGAAAGCATCGGCGTGACGAGCGTCAGGAGCTGTGCCCTGGCACTCCTGGTTGGTGCTCCAGGCACACGGCTCAGGGAGGGCACTGGGCAGATTTAGGGGTGGGGAGTGAGGTCAGAGGGTGAGGAGGGTGTGGGGCTCTGATGCTAAAACGGGCAAAACTGTGGCCTTTTTTCCTACCTAAATGTGCAATTTGCACTCGTGTTCTGAGGCACCTGGTGGGATCTGGGACGGGTGCTGGAGCCAGGCTGTTTATCCAGCCCGGAGTGATTACTGCACAAAATACCAACAAATAAAAAATGGAAGACTAGAAACTGTGATTTTGCAAGTTCAGTTGAGGTGGAAGGAGGCAGAGGGATTTGGGGAAGAAACCAGGTATTTAATGTGGTTTTAATCCTAGTTAGTCCCCAAAATACCACCAGATCAAGTCACAGGGGGTGACGTTGGTGTAACATTGGCAGGATTGAGTGTTACTTTAACAGAAAGTGTTAAAGCTGTGGGAAGAATTTACTAAGGGAAATGGTGGAGATTTTGGCTCTCTTTTTCTAATTCAAGTCCCCCAAAATCCACAGGCCTGGTTTATCATACCCTGTTAGTAACGCACACCTGTCATTTTCAGGGGGTTTTTTTGGGCTTATTTTATTCAAAAGATAAAATTAGAAAGTCAGAGTTATCTGGCAACTTCAGGATAGCTGAGTCTGGGTGGAATTGGAGTCGTCTGTGATTGTCTGCAGAAAGCCAGGCTGGAATAAATCAGCTCAGGGGCTCAGGGCAGTCAGTTCAGGGCTGTTTGTACAGCACAGAGCAGCTCAAAGGGGCAGCCAGGACAACATTTCCATAGGAAACCCCCCTATTCTCACAGAAGTGAAGATGAGGAGCAGAACATGTCCATGGCTGCTCCTGCAAACCTGCAGGTGGGATGTGAGCTGGAGGGATTTAACAGATGTGTGGATGGGGCACCTGGGGACGTGGGTCAGAGGTGGCCTCGGCAGTGCTGGGAAACATTGGACTCGAGGGTCTTAGAGGGCCCTTCCAGCCTAAAGGGCTCTGTGATTCCATGATTCTGTGAAGTCCAAGGCAGGGGTTGTAGTGGACAAACTGTGAGCCAAGAACTGGGGAAAAGGCACCAAATCATAGAATCATAGGCTGGTATGTGTTGTGGACCTTATCCAGGGAAAAATGCAGAGCCAGGGAAAGGCAGGTGCTGCAAATGCTGCCACCTTTCCACCTTGCTCCTCAGAGGAGGGTTTGCCTTCGCTCCAGTTAAAAGCAGAGCAGTGGCCCTGGGTGGGGAGGAGGTTACAAACAGCTCTCACACCTGATGCTGGTTGTGTTGTTTCCCTGTGGGCTTTAAGTGGGGCCCATCCCCATCCCTGTGCTCAGGGTTCCTCTCCCCTCCTGTCCACTCCGAGCTCCCTTTGGTGAGGAAGATGGATGCCTCTTCCCACCCAAGAGATTTTATTGCTCTTGCAGGCACAGGCAGGTGCTGGATTTCCTTGGAGGAGCTGGGGAAGGGTCTCCTCATCCTGGGCTTCTTCAGCTGTGCTTTCCTCTGCTGGTATTGCAATCCCTGCTCTAACTCTGACCAGAGGAATCATTTGTACTCCTCTCCCCAGGCTGGGGCCCAGAAGCCATAGTGAAGCTGTAGTAAATCCCTTTGAGTCGAGGCAAACTGAGACATTTCAGTTTTGTTGTTTAATTTTATCATAGATGTAAATATCCTACAAGTCCAAAGCTGTTGGCAACTCCCCAGAGAGTGTCAGAACTGTCGTGTGGATTTACAAACATTTAAGCCCTGATGTTGATGGGTATGTACTTGGGAAATTCAGTCTGTAAAGGCAGACAAAGCTTTTCCTTCCCTCTCTGAGGTCGGCTCAGCCTGTGCAGAGCAGGGACATGTCCCCTCCCAGCATCCCCCCTCCTGTCACCCGCTGGCCCTACAGCCTGTGCTCTGTCACCACCCTGCTGTCATCACCCCTCCTGCTGCTGCCTCCCTCGTTCTCACAGGTGAGGAGCTGGGACATCTCACCTCCCCAGAGATGTGCTGGAGAGACACCTTGCCTTGAATTCCCACCCTCTGGAAAGTGTCCCTCTTCTGAATCCAGTAGGGACTTTTAATCTAGGGGAAGATTTGCTTTATTTGTGGAAGCAAGAAAATGGATGTATGTTCTTCCTATTCCCTGGTGTGAGCACTTCGCTTGGCAGGGAGAAAATCACAGAATCATGGAATGGTTTGGGTTGGAAGGGACCTTAAAGCTCATCTTGTTCCACCCCCTGCCATGGGCAGGGACACCTTCCACTAGCCCAGATTGCTCCAAGCCCTGTCCAGCTTGGCCTTCATCACTTCCAGGGATGGGGCAGCCACAGTTTGGATGCTGATTTTTCACCTGTATTTAGTTTACAGAGCAATTCCAGCCGCTGTGTCCTAGTGCCTCCTTGTTCCCTGCTCCATGTTCTCTGCCAGCTGCACAGCAATGCTTTGTCTGCTTGCAGCTTTTACACTAAAACCTTGGGAACTGGACCTGTTTTCCCAAGGATCCCTGTTCAACCACCCAGCAGTTGCAGCATCCTAATTGCGTTGCAGGCAGCTTTTAATCCTGTTAGTGCGTGTCATGTTGCTCTTGTATCATTCTCATTTTTAATCAAAATGTTATGCCATACCAGGTTAAGTGTCTGCCAGAGTCTAAATCTATTAAATCAGCACCGTTGCCTTTATTAACCAATTTTTTAAATCATCAGAGGCTCAAATGGATTTGACAAGGTTCATTTTTCTCCAGGTTTGGGGTCTGCTCTCTGGTACCAGCAGATCCTTGATCAGATGGTGTTTGTCCGTGTTGACACTCATCCTTCTCATTTATTGGCAGAATCCTGTTTTCCATCAGACTTTTGAAGCTTTCTCATGCTGAGGTATAAAATGAGATGAGTTTTTGCATCACCCTGAAGCACCCAAAGTCCCTGGCCCAAAGAAATTCCAATTTAAATGCTTAAATCTGGACTCTGCCAGGAGTTTCCTCTTCCTGAATGCAAATATTTGAATCCTACCATTGGATGCTGACCAGGAGCTGGGTCCTTGCTCTGCAGGGCAGGGGAAAGCTAATTAGGCACTGACTAATTATTTCAGGTACAGTCACCTTGAAATCCGTGACAGAGTGGGAATGGGAGGGGGGAAAGTGTTTGTGGCTACAGCTCCTGGAAGGAGATGCCAGTGTTTGGTTCTCTAGCAGATGGAGCAGATCTGAGTCAGGCATGTGGCTTTTCCTGGAAAAACTATGGGAAGGCACTTCCCCCTCCCCCAGCTGGGGGGTTCCAGCCTACCCGAGCCTAATTTATGGTAATTATTTTTAATATCGCTTTTATGTGGTGATCTATTGTTTTAATTCCATAACAATGCAGCAGCAGATATTAAGTGTTTCCAGCCTGGCCCCGGGATCCCCGAGGCAGCATTTATTAAAATCTCCTTTTGTCCATATTTCATGTTTATTGCTGCCATCTTTAATTAAGGGAGGTAGAGATGGCCAAGGGGGGCTGAGGGGCCTTTTTAACATGAGTAATTGGAAATGCACTCACGAGATGCTGTGGGAGGGGGAAGGAGCTCCTGGGTGTTATTGCTGCCTTTTCCCACTTCAGAATGGGGCAACTTGGCAGGAAAAGGGGTCTCTGCACCCAGGGTCTGGTGATGGTTTAAAATCAACAGTGAGGGAGGTGCCTGGGTGAAAATTCATTATCAACTGCTGGCACAGCTGTTGTTTTGGGCTCTGCAGATCCCAACCAGGAGAGAATTTAATTCAGGAAAACATCCTCTGGGGAGAGCTCAGATGTGCCATTTGTGGAGACATCCAGGATGGAGCCGTGCTGGGAACCTTCTGAGATCCTGTCTCTTTGGAGAAGGGTTTCTTTGGTGTTTTCCCTTTGTTAGGGCTCCTAACAAAGGAGTGTTCCTGCTTTCCCTCCCATCCCTGACACAGTGGCTGCAGAGCTGCCCGGTCAGAGCTGAGTCACTGTTCAGACACTTCTCTCCTTCGTGTCTCTCCTTTCCCCCCTTGCTCCAGAGAAACTCAGGACAGCCCCGAGCTCTCCCTTAGTCCTGCCTGCCTGAACACACTGCAGTGGGTGAAGCCTGAGAGAGGAGGATTTTTCCCCTCTGACAGCAGTGCTGGGTGTGCTCTTGCTTTTCCTTGTCCCTGGCAGAGCAGACAGTGGGGAATGCAGCTGGTTTGGGCAGAGGTGCTGCACCGGTGCTGGCACAGCAAACCTGGGGCTGAGTGAGCCCCGTGCAGCCAACAAAGGGCCTTTTGGAGCCGAGCCAGAGGCTCTGCACGTGGTGACAGCTGGGACAAAGGAGCAGCCAGCAGCAGGGAGGCTGGGTAAAGGACACTCCTGCAGCACATGGGGCAGGAGCCCTGCGGTGGGAGAAGGTGAGTGTCCCTTGGGGTGGTACAGGGAGAGGAGCCTCTGCCTGCAGGGATGGCTGCATCACTAGGGAGGGAAAAAAGGGAACTTCCATGGTGGTAGGGAACTGTACTGCCCCTGCCTGTGCCTGGGCTGTCCTGGCCATGACAGGGAGCTGTGCCAACCCCAGAGGTACCCAGGCTGCCCTGGCAGCACTCCTGACTCTGAGTAAAAGGAGACTTTTCCTGGGGGGCTCATCTTCTGCCAGCCCTGAGATAATCCAATGTGATAGTGTGGGCACAATGACTTCATTACTGTAATTATTTTTATTGCCTCTGCAGGCCTCTGTTTTAAAATAAACTCAGGAGCCAGAGCACCAAGTTCTATCTCAGTACTGGGGGAAGGGTTGGACTGGGTGCTCTAGGAGGGCTTTTCCAACCTAAATGCTTCCATGATTCTATGATCTTCATCTCCTTTATTTCATTTTACTTAAAGGGCCAAATGTTCAGTTGTCCCTCAATGCCAGGTTCACCCAGCTTTGCTCACTTTTTCCCCTCTCCAGGTTACTGAGTGGGCTCGGACATTGCCACACAAGGATTTTAAACTTGGGCTTTAAGGATGGGGAATGTTCCCACAGAAGCTGGGACCCGCTACAATGTTGGGAGGATGGACAGTGCTCATAGATAGGACACTTCAGGCTTGTAAGCCAATTCTGGTTTCTCTTGACAAGGTAAAACCTACTGGCAGGCTCCTGCTTCCAGTCCATCTCCAGCCCTCTCCAGCTGCCCATCCCATGTGGGATCCTGTGTTTGTCCACCACTGAGCCTCCCCAGCCCTTGCTGGGCTCCCACCTCATTCCAAAGGCTTTCTGAGGGGGCTGTTTGCTCCACAGACATCCCAACTGGCTCCTGGAAATGTGAGCCCTGTGGATACCGGGGAACAGTGGCTCTGGGGGGAGCAGGACATGAAAGCATCTTTATTTACTGTTGAGCTGTGGCAATGTGAGTCCTGCAGCGTTCCCTGTGTGGATGCTCAGCCTGCATCAGCTCCCATCACGTGCTCCAGCAGTCCCCTTGCATTAAGCTGAGCAGTTCCCATCGGCTGATCCGGGCTGTGGTGGGGCTTAGTGGCCATCTGGGCTCAGAACAATGACTTTCCCCACCAACACGAGTAATCCCATCGTGTAATCCGGGTTTTCTCGGGAAATGCACCGGGCTGGGGAGTGTTTGTGTTCCCAAAGTGCTCCTGCAGGAAGGGCAGAGCTGTGGTACCAGGGGCTGCTGAGGGCTGTGATCAGAGCCCGCTGTGTGTCCTGCTCTGGGGTCAGGGGTGCAGGGGGGTGTCCCTGTGGGATGGAGGGCTCAGTGTCCCCTGTCACGGGTGCAGGGGGGTGTCC
>NW_020884997.1:635919-650810 GCF_003945725.1 Corapipo altera
CTCAGTGTCCCCTGTCACGGGTGCAGGGGGGTGTCCCTGCGGGATGGAGGGCTCAGTGTCCCCTGTCCCAGGGAGGTGCAGCAGGGTCAGCAAACGGCTGCTGTCAGTGGAGATCTGTCCTGAAATTCAGGTTGTGAACAAACTCAGCTGTCTCTGAGCCCCTGGGAGAGCCCTGGGCCATGTTTCTGTGGATTATTTTTATCTCTAAATATGAAATTCTCTGAGCAGTGTCAGTGCCCTGGCTGTGGTGGCTGTCTGGAACACAGACATGGAATTCAGACAGTTTCTTTTCGTGTCTCTGATTTTTAGCATTGCCAGGAGTTGATTTTTAGTAGTGATAAAGGAATTTGTACTTGGAGTCTGTAATGAGCTGGCCAGGCCTGAAGGGGATGGTTGCCTCTGTCCGTCTGCAATTCCCACGTTCTTTCCATGAGCAAAAATACCCCGGCTGTTCCAGAGGGGCTGCCTTTTGGACCTCCCTGGAGCACTCCCAGGGATTGCCCTGGCATTCACTGAGGATTCAGGGAATGGGAATGGCTTTGGATCTCAGTTTAAAATGGAAGTGTCAGTGATGGTTAAACTCCTTCAGTGTGCCCTGTGCTGTGCCCGCTGGCAGCACCTCCCTGGCTCTCCCATGGCCCCCCTGCCTGCAGCAAGGACAGGTTTTCGGGAGTAAACCACACCTGGCAGCAGCTCAACTTGGATGTGCTCAGGAGTAGTGACCCTGAAAGTGCCAGGATGTGCCCAGCTGGTTTGGTGGTGCAGAATCTGAATACAAATTGATGGGCAGCCAACTGTGCTGGTTGGGGACCAGTCACTGCTAGAGCCTCCCACTCCAGGCAGTGGGCATGGGAACTCTGTGCTGGAATCCCCTTTGGCCATGGACAGAGAGCTGCACCCTGGGAAACTCAGCCTTTGGTGTGCTGGCATGGTGGGATGGGGCTCTGTGGCTTCTGAGACAGGGCTTTGCACATTGCTCACAGGTACAATATAAAATGGAATTAAATGATAAGTGCTTTGTAATTTACTAGCTGAAGACTGTGCAGACATGTCAGAGCCCCAGCTGGCAGGTCCTGGGTGCCCCTGCACCTCTCCAGGATCTGAGACCTGGCACTCCAGAGGCTGTGCCAGTTCCTGACCTTGGCAAAGTCACTGTGTGCTGCAGGTGCCCAAACCTACCGGGTTTGGGTGCCAGGGTTTTGGGGGGGGATGGCAGATCTGGATCCAACCTCAGTTCAGGGCTGAGAGCCCGGAGGGCCCAGGGGAGCCCCAGCCCTGTGGGGCAGCTTGGCCAGACACCTCCACATGTGAGCAGCCCTGGGCTTGGAGACCTGGTCACTCCTTTTCTGCTGTCACAGAAAGCTGATGCTTCCCCAGATTTTGGGAAGCTGAACCCTTCCAAGCCCAGACTTCCCCAGGAGCTGCTGGTCCCCCCTCTCACTCACCACCTGTACTGCACAGAGGGCTCTGCAGGGAGAGTGGGAATGGGCTTTGTGGGGCTCCAGAGCACCTGGAACTGGTGGCTTTGTCCTCTTCCTGCCATGGGCTTGTTTTCCCACTGGACATTCATCCATTGGAGTGTGGCACTGCCCGTGGTTCCTCCATGGCCTTGGTGGCAGTGGGTAGGTTTGGCAGGTGGTTATGGGGAGCCCGGTGGGTTCCCTCCCTGGGGGACACTCCTGGTTCCTCCCTGAGGTGCCAGTGCAGCAGGACGTGTCTGTGGAGCCGCAGCCACCCCTCCAAGGGCTCATCCCCAGCCGTGATGCTTTGTCAAACATCTTTGTGTTGAGTGGAGCTGAGAACCCTTTGTTCTGTCGGGTTTGATATGGAAAGTAAACACGTTAACATCAAGGCAGCGTTCCGGGGCATTTGGGATTTGGCGGCTGCTCTGAAGCCGGGCGGGGTTGGGCGTTCCGGGGGTGCCGTGCCCGGGGACGGGGATTGCTCCGGAGCGATGAAAGCTGTGCGCTGCCTGCGCTGCTGCTAGTGGGATTGGAGCACTGATTTGTGGAATATAATGTGGGAAAAGCATTTGCTGTTAGAAATCCGGGCTGGTTTTGTGGGCTGCTCTCCCCATTCGCCCACCATCGAGGAGTGGGGGGGTGAAAAGAGGGTCTTGTTTCCTTACCAGGCTTTCCATCCTGGTGCAGTGATGGGTGGAAGGGTGAAGCCCTGGGTGACCTGGGGATGGACTTGGCCCTGCACCCCCGCGGGGCTCAGTGGGCTGGGGGATGAGCCACAGCTCCCATCCCCTGATCTGGGCTGTGGTAGAGGTTACACAGCCATCCCGGCTTAAATCGACATTTTCCTACCAGGAACACAGGTGCCTGGCAGAGGGGGACAATCCCCAGCCCTCCAGGGTCCCCTGCCAAGGGCTGTGACAGAGCCAAGAGGAGGTGTGCCAGTGCTCAGGACAGAACACAGAAATAAGGTCACTTGTTTCTGTTTGGAAAAAACAACAAAACAAGTAATCCTGCTTCTGGCTTGCTGTGGGTGGTTGGATCCTGCTGGACAGTTTGGGAAATGGATGGAATGACAGTTTTCCTTCCAGTTCTCCAAGAGTTTGCCATGGAGGATGGCACATCCTTCCTGCAGATGTTACTGCAGATCCTGTCCAAACCTGGAGCTTTAAATACAAAGCCCCTCCTCTGTGCTCCAGGCTGGTGCAAAGGGATGGTTCCCACCTGGGGGCTGAGCTGGGCTCAGCCTTGGCCTTGTGCTGCCTGGGCACCTCCCCCAGGGGACCCGGCTGTGGAGGGCAGGTGGGGACACCCTGGGGGTGGCACTGGGGGCAGCATCGCCCGCTCTGAGCTCAAAAGGGCCTGAAGTTCCCTGAGGTGTTCACTGCACCATCCCAGCACTGTGTTTGCAGGGAGATGTCAGCCCACATCACCATCCCCCAAATCACCGTCCCCAGAGAATGCTTTGTGCCCTCCTGGGTTAATCTGAAAAGGTCATGTGTGACACTGGCATGTGACTGGAAGGACAGAGGCCTTTTGGGGGCTCTTTAAAAATAGAACAGCTGAGCAAAGCCCCGTCCCCTGTGCTGGCACCACAGGAGCTCTGTGCTGAGCCAGCCCGTGGCTCCTTCCCCTGGCACTGTGTGTGTGGCTGGAGCAGGGCCAGGGCTGTCCATGGCTCCTGGGGGCTGCAGGGAACAGGGGTGTTCAGCAGGAGGGCATCTTGCAGAGCCCTGTTCCCATAGATTGGAGCAGAGCAGAGCCAGCAGCTCTCCCTGGGGAGCACACGGGGGTGGCAGGGGCTGTGCTGTCCCTGCAGTCCCCCAGGGCTCATCCACAGCTGCAGGGTGGCCCCGGTGATGCCCTGGGACTGGCTGGGTGTCCCTGTGCTGGGAGAGATGGGGGGGTTCATCTGGAGAAGAGAAGGCTCTGGGGAGACCTGAGAGCCCCTTGCAGGGCCTAAAGGGGCTCCAGGAGAGCTGGAGAGGGACTGGGGACAAGGGAGGGAGGGACAGGACAGGGGGCAATGGCTTCTCACTGCCAGAGGGCAGGGATAGGTGGGATATTGGGAAGGAATTCTTGGCTGTGAGGGTGGGGAGGCACTGGCCCAGATTGCCCAGAGAAGCTGTGGCTGCTCCACCCCTGGAAGTGTCCAAGACCAGCTTGGACAGGGCTTGAAGCAACCTGGGCTAGTGGAAGGTGTCCCTGCCCATGGCAGGGCAGGTGGACTAGATGAACTTTAAGGTCCTTTCCAACCCAGACCATTCCAGGATTCCGTGGGTCAGCAATTACTGGCCACAGCTCACCCAGGAGGGTGCTGCTTTCTTCCCAGCCAGGTCACCAGTCCTGAAAGGGCTTTGACACACAGGAGAAGGCAGGGAGCCATGGAGAGGGAACGTGAAAGGTCAGTGTTCACTTCACAAGGCTTTTGTTGGGTCCCAGGTGAAAGCAGGCATTTGCATTTAACTGAATATGTATTTTGAGATTTTAAACCCAGAGGCAAAACAAAGGCCTTGCTGAGATGACAAAACACATCGCTCCAGAGCCTGTTCCCAATATCAATCCAGCAGCCTTTGGAAGTAAAACCACAGCAGCCAAAGCAGTTTTTCTTCCTTTCCTTTTCCACAAACCACAGCCTGCTATAAATACTCAGTGTGGACCTGAGCAGCTGAAACCTTAAATGAGAAAAGAACTCGTGGATTTGTAGGGTCTGTATGTGATGCCCGGGAGAATAATCCATTCTGCAGTTCCAGGTCAGCTTCTCTTTCAACCTAAAACCCTAGAAAAGAGAGAAAAATGTGCTTAGAGAGAGGGGAACAAACAAGTTGGCTCTGGATGACCCAGGAAGCAAAGTGGGGATTTTTTGGTTTGGGTTTTGAGGGGTGGTTTTAGTCCTTGGTGCATCCCAAAGCCCTGTCCAGGACTCCCTGGACCCCTTGTTGGAGTGAGTGGCACCAGCACAGGATGGGCCATCCCCAGGGCTGGACTGCAGTCGTGGCAGCCCCGGGTCTGTGATGCCACGGGCTGCAGGTGGCAGGAGCCTGAGTTGGCACCTCCGGCACCAAGTCAGTGCTTTTGGCTCCCCGTGGGCACTGGGCTGGTGTCAGGGGGTGCTTTGGGCAACCAGGGAGATGAGAGGTGATCTATGACCTGTCACTTTTGTGGCATTGCTCCCAGCAGGAGCTCCAGCCCCTGCCCACTGAGGCGGCACAGCACAGGGCTGGGCACAGGGAGAAACAGGCCAGGGTCCTGTGCCAAGCAGGGCAGGATTGTGGAGGGACAGGCACCGTAAAACACCAGTTAAAGGTTCTGCCATCATTCCAAGTTCTCGTGTGAGCGTACTTCTGTCTCAGCCCTCTGATGAATAAAACACAGGCTCTCTGAAGTCACCCTCCAGCTGCTCAACAAGCTTGTAGAGCGTTCAGTGGAGAGCTGGGCTGTGATCAGACCTGCTGCAGCCCTGCTCACACACTCCCAGCCCAGGCTGGCAGCTGGCAGTGCTCAGCTCCCAGGTGGGCAGAGGGAATGCTGTGCTGGAGCCCCTGCCTGCCCCTCTTGGCCAAGGCTTCAGGGGAAAAGGGGCTGGGGCTGGTGCCCTCTCCTTGGAGAGCTCTTGCTTGCCATGGGACGGGCTGTGCTGCTGCATCCCTCTAGGAATGTGGCCTCAGTCCCTTGGAGGGGGTGCTGGGGGCAGGGTCCCCTTCTAAAGGTCTCTCCACTTTCCATGTCCCAGTGCTGTCTGGCAGTGCCTGCAGGAGCTGCCAAGCTGCCTCGGTGGCAGCGATGGGGACGTTGGCAGAAGGGCTGGGCCGGGCAGGTTTGCTGCTGCCCATCCCAGTCCCCCTGAACTGAGTTCCATGGGCAAAGGTCCTGTCTGAGGGAAGGGGAGAGGGGAGCAGCACAGCTGCTGCTGTGGGAACCCAGCTGGGCAGCATCCCTGCTGCCCACAGCATCCCCACTCAGCAAGGGGTGGCCCAGAGCACCCTGGTGCTGGCACAGCCTTCCCCAGCCCCCCTTTTGGAAAGAGCAGCATTTTCTCCAGTTTAAGCTTTTCCAGCCTGTGAGGCTGCTCTCCACAAGGCTGGACTCTCCTCTCTCTCTCTCACCTGTGCTCCCTGTGTGGTGCCCAGGGTGTTATCTGAGGTTTGTCCCCCTGTGTTATTGATAAAATAACGTTGTTGTGGGGCAGATTTCCCCTGCAGCGCTGGGGTCTGTGTCTCATCTGCTGCTGAAGGCACTGTCACATTTATTGGGAAGTTTCTGCTCCCTGCCCCTCTATTAGTGGGGATCATTTTACACCTTGAAAGGGCTCTCTGCCTCCCCTGGAAATCACCCCCTGGGATGAATAACCCTCTTGCAGCCCGGTGCTGTCTGTGGCTATAAAATCCAAGTCCTCCTTGTTAACATTCAGGGAGCAATGCCACATCTCCCAGGACAAATATCTTCCCGTGGCTGGGTAAATCAGAGTTCATTATCATGTTAATCTGACTGATTGCAGTCTCCCAGAAGGATTCCACATATGGTCATTCTTGTAGCACAAATAAAAGCTGGTTTGCCTCAATCACGAGGCTCGAGCTCCTCTCTTGGTGCCTGATGGTCTTTATTCTCGATGTGCAATTCCAGGAGATGGAAATATTAATTGTTTAATTGTTTTCGAACCTGCTCTTAGTTTTGAACACCTGCCTTGTGTTTGGAGTCAGGATTTTCCCTTACTTTTGTTGTTTTGTTTCAGCTCTGGTTTTAAATCTGTGCAAGAGTGAGCTGAGCCCCTCCTCCCCCCTAAGCATCTGGGAGCCTGCAGGAATCCATGTCTTTTGTGGGAAATAATTCTGGGGAAGCTGTAATCCTTGGCACCGGTCCTGGTGGAGGCCTGGTGTGCAGGGGACCCCTCTCATGGGGTTTTAGCTCTGTGCTCGGGGGTCTCACAGTGTTTGTGTTGTTGCCGTTTTTGCAACACAAAAAACAAGAGTTTGGGGACACCTGACGCTGGTGGAGCACAAGCAAATGACAGGGCTCAGCCCACTCTCCTGGGTGTGCTGGATGCTCAGCACCCCCTCCAGCCCCAGGATGCAGCACTGGGGCGGTTGGTCCAGCGCAGCCACAGGGACACCCCGGGGCTGGTTTGGGGATCATGTCCTGTGGGAGCTGCTGTGTTCCCCCCAGTGCCAGGGCCAGAGAGGGCGAAGGAAGAGCTGGACTGTGGCTTTGCTGGGCATCATTGCATCCCTCACCCCTGTGCTTCTTCCAGCGCCGCACTTTGCTTTCATGAAAAGTAAATTTTTTATGAAGCATTTATAGCTTCCTTTCTTCCCTCCCCTGAGCCCTGTGCTGCAGTCGGCTGCTGGAGGGAAGGGAACGGCTCAGCAGGAGCGCTGCCAAGAGAGCCGGGGGTGCTGGTGCTCTGGGTGCCCGTGGCACACACAGATTTGTGTTTGGGTTTGGTCTATTTTGTTTCCTTGGCTGTGAGTGCAGCAGAGCTGAGCACAGAGAGCAGGGCTTGTTCCCGCGGGTTAGGGAAGAGGATGCTGCTTCCAAAGGGCAGTTCCTCATGGGACCTCGTGAACCCCTGTCCTGAGGGGTCTCCCCGACACCTCTGCAGCTCTTCATGGGCTACAGGGGTGGAAAGAGGAGGGTGCTGAGCCTGTCCTGCCTCTCACAGCTCACCATGGCTGTCCTGTCTTCTGCAAACAGCTGAGGGTTCCACACGCTCTGGCCCAGCTTTGCTGGAGTTGGGAGATGCTGGACCAGGCTGGCAGCTCTGGGATCCTGTGGCAATATGGAACTCAGGTCCATGGAATGGTTTCCACCTTGCACAGGTACCGGAGGAGTCGACAGCCAGTGGGACCCCCAGGTACAAATCCAAAAGCTCAGGGACAGCAGCACTTGACACCAACCCTGTGGCACAGAGTCACTGAGGTTGGAAAACACATCTGAGATCATTGGGTCCCACCCTTCCCCAGCACTAACCCATGTCCTCGAGTGCCACATCCACACGGCTTTAAAATCTGCCCAGGGATGGGGACTCCACCCCTGCCCTGGGCAGCTGTGCCAGGGCTGGACAACCCATTTGATGAAGAAATTTTCCCAATTTCCAGCCTGGCACAGCTGTTCCCTCTCCTCCTGTCCCTTGTTCCCTTGGAGCAGAGCCCGACCCCCCCAGCTCCCCCCTCCTGTCAGGGAGTTGCAGAGAGTGAGAAGGTCCCCCCTGAGCTTCCTTTTCTCCAGGCTGAGCCCCCCCAGCTGCTCCTCGTTCTCCAGACCCTTCCTAGCTCTGTTGCCAAAGCATTTCTGGTTCCTACGTGCTCCAGACAGTCTGACCTGCATTAGCAGTACCCTTCTTGTTTGCAGCAGGGAGGGCTGACTTCCTGACAAGGCAATATTCATCACTGGATGATCCCTATGAACATGTTTATTAACCTCTAAATAATATATACCAGAGCTGGTTGCACCGAGAGCCCTTTGCATGCTAATGGCAGGGGAGAGCCAATTTCAACAAGAGCCACATGGAGCCACTCCAGCCTGCATGAATGAAAAAAGGGACTTGAGTTATTGGAAAAACCAATTTGGTTTTATGGAGGGAGATTTTCAGTGCCTCTCAATTATAGACTTATAAATTCTAAATTTAATTCATAAAAGCTACACGGCAGCAGAATGTGAGGTGACATGTCATCAGTCACTGGGAGGGAAGGTATGGATTGCTGGTGAGCTGTCAGGGCTCGGGGATGCTCCATGCATCCTCTGGAAGTGCCTGTGGCAGGATCCAGGTTGATGCAAGCCTGGAGCTCCTCAGCCCAGGCAGTGATTAGCAGATGGGTCATGATTAGGAGGTGGGGATGTCCTGCCTTGTGCTGGCTGATGTTGGGATGGATGGAGGAAATGATAGTTCATAGAACCCCAGGATGGTTTGGGTTGGAAGGGACCTTAAAGCTCATCTCATCCCACCCCCTGCCATGGGCAGGGACACCTCCCACTGTCCCAGGTTGCTCCATACCCTGTCCAGCCTGGCCTTGGACACTTCCAGGGATCCAGGGGCAGCCACAGCTTCTCTGGGCAACCTGTGCCAGTGATGAAGGGAATCACTAATTCCAAGGAATGCTGGGGCTCCAGGTACCCCTGTGGGTGTTCAGGGGAAACATGGACAAAAACTATTTCTTGCCTTACATGACTCAGAGTAGTAGATTCTTTACTCCATCCCATTGCCAGAGGTGATGTGGGGTCCCCCTGGGAGGGTCAGCTCTGCTCCCCACCCAGCTGGTCCTGTCCCTGCAGCCCTGCCCTGCCCTGCCCTGCCCAGCTGGCTGGAGGCACCACACCCGCCTGCCAACCTCGAGCGGGAGGGTTTACAAACCTCAAATATATC
This sequence comes from Corapipo altera, assembly GCF_003945725.1. Lineage (NCBI taxonomy): Eukaryota > Metazoa > Chordata > Aves > Passeriformes > Pipridae > Corapipo > Corapipo altera. The sequence goes on from NW_020884997.1 coordinate 644,740, forward strand.
TTTCCTTTAATTAATTTTTAAAAATCCCTGTATTTAATCCATGGTAAATATTTGCAGGGTGTTAAGCTGCCGCTCTGGCAGGAGCCTGTGCTGGCTGTGCCTGGCTGGGACTCACTGAGGAGGATTTGCTGCAGACAGATGGCCCTGACGCTGCAGCATCGGGATGGAGCCTGGGCGGGAGACATTCCTGATGGAATCTGTGGAAGATGCAGTGCCTGGTGGTCAGCCCTGTCCTGTCCCTGCTGCTTGGGGTCTGGTGAGCACTGGCACTGCCAACCCTCGGTTCCAGTGCCATCCCCAGCTCCGGTGCCACCGTCCATGCCACTGGCACTGTCCAGGGAGCCAGAGCAGGCAGGGATGAGGGACCTGCACCCTGGGAGAGGTGGGGCTCAGCAGAGGTGCCTTTTGCCCAGCCAGGGTCTCTCCCAGCCCCCTGAAATTGGTGCTGGGGAGCACAGGGAACGCCTGAGCAGGATCGGTCCCACCTGGCACTGCCACTGTGGTGACAAAGGAGCAGGGAGGGACAAACTGTCCATCTGGGGACATGGGGTGGGGGAGGACAGCATGGCTCTGCTCTGCTCTGCTCCGTTTCCAGCAAGGTTCCCACTCTTTGCTAGGAAGATGCCAGGGCTGTGGGATTGTGCCTGGAGAGCTGCAGTGCCGGGCTGGGTAAGCTCAGGGGAAAGCACAGAATGAGTTTTCCAAAGGCCTTGGGAATGCGGAGCTGTCAGGAAAATTCATCAAACAAGGAGACAAAACCTCCCCATATGCAGCAGGAGCAACAGACAGGGTCACAGCCCCATCACTTTGCTTGCTGGGAGCCTGGCACGTGCTCCTGCCACAGGTCCCTGATTATTAATGGATTTAAAACTGTACTCAACTGATGTCCCACTGTGGACTCTTTCCTAAATGGGACATCAGCAGCTGAAATTCTGTGATGGAGAGCCGTGGTGAACCTTCTGCACATGCCAGCATGTGAAAGGTTTGAAAAACCTGCGGGGGATTAAGACGGGAATCGATAATCTGGAGTTTAAGGCTCCGAGAGTCCCTTCATTAGGAACTTTCCTTCTCAAGAGCTTTATAAACTTCTGGATCAAACTGCCTGGATAAGTCTTGAAGACAGAAATTACCGTGTCAGCAAGGAGGAAGGATTAGAGATAACAGGGAATTAATACTGAAATGCATATGCTATAAATATAACTGGATTACACTGGAGTTATGTAAAACCCCTTTTCCTTACTCGGAGTCTCCTTGGGTGGGCAGGTACTGTGGGCTCTGGTGGGCTGTGGTGGAGCAGGTGGGCTCTCTCCTGGAGTCCTGGATTCACTGATGGCTCCCAGAGCATCTCCCCCTAGGATGTGGAGGAATGGTTTCAAACTGACAGAGTTAGGGGGGATATTGGGAAGAAATTCTTCCTTGTGAGGGTGGGAAGGCCCTGGCACAGGTTGCCCAGAGAAGCTGTGGCTGCCCCTGGATCCCTGGAAGTGTCCAGGGCCAGGCTGGACGGGGCTTGGAGCACCCTGGGTTAGTGGGAGGTGACCCTGCCCATGGCAGGGGGTGGGACTGGATGGGCTCTAAGGTGCCTTCCATCCCAAACCAGTCTGGGATTCTGTTTTATTCAGTCTGTGATCTCAGGGCACCTTTCTCCTGCCCCACATCCCCAGGAGGTCTCAGCACCTGCCCAGGAGCTGTGGGCACTGTGGGAGCTGCTGGAGCCCTGCCCTGGCAGGGACATGTCCTGTCCTTGGGGACACCTGCCTGACACTGGGGGGGATCCTCCAGCCCTCCTGCCCCCCAGAGCCCTCCCTGGGGGCCCTTAGGGAGAGAGGGCTCAGCACAGGTAACATTCCCTGTTAGAGGCTGGAGTGCTCTGCTCCAGGGGTCCTCACACATTTCTGGGCTGCTTGTTTCCTGCCTGGAAATTAATATTCTCAGGCCTCTTTTTGCCCGTTTCCTCCCATTTCCACAGCTCAGCTGAGGCTCTGGCTTCCCTGGGAGGGCTGAGAGCTGTCAGTGAGGAGGACCTGGCCCTGCCTGCAGAGCCAACATTAACTTTGTCCGAGGGATGATAAATCCTGGGCTCGTACAGCACAATGCTCAACTTGGAAAATGAAGCATTTAAAGCTCAATATTGCAGTCAAATTGCTGGTGAAGATCTCTTCATGTTGGCAATGGAGCTGGAGGGCCTTTGATCTCTCCCAGCTCAGATGTTGCTGCCAAAGAGACTTAAGCTTAAACTTCACTTTGTAAAATAGACTTTTTTGACAGTTTCCTTTAAAAAAATAATCTCCTCCTAAGCTCAGGAAGCAGGGACGAGTGGGCAGCCCACAAGGAGATTTCCAGCCCAAATAACACAGGAAGGAGCTGCTTTCAGCTGCTGCTGTTGCTTCTGTAAATCCTGGGCTTAATCCACAGAGCGGCCGTGGGGGAACGTGGTGCTGGAGCCCAGAAGTGCAAACGCTGGGGGGGGCTGGGGGTCAGTCTGGGGGGCCAGGACCAGGGGGCTGTCAGGGTCTGGCTGGTGGTTCAGCTCTGCAGTGGGGCTGGGGATCAGAGTCAGGCTGGAGATCAGGCTGGGGGTCTGACAGGGTCAGGCTGGGGGTCCAGGACTGTGGGGCTGGGATGGGGCTGGGAGTCCAGCACAGCAGAGCTGGGGGAGGCTGGTGTTGCTCCATGTGAGCTGTGTTCTCCCAGTCCCTTGTGGCCATTTGGGCTCCCTCATCCCCCAAACCTGGAGTGCCACCAGGCACTGGGGTCCCAGCCTGCAGCACAGAGCTGTCCCTGGGCACAGCGAGTTCACAGCCCCAGGACAGGCTGGGGACACTCCTGCCTGAAGTGAGCCCTTCACTCATTTTCAGATGATCTGCTATTTTTAAACCTCTCTTTTTTTTTCTTTTATTTTTTTTTTTGTCTGTGGATGACCCTAATTTTGTCTGAGGAGCTTAGAAAAGCAAAGAATGCAAGGTTACTTTAATCTTCTTAAAGTTTAAAACTCCCCTGGGGTTCTGTGTTTGCCAGTGCTGCAGGTGCCCATCTCCCTGCAGAGCCTGGGTTCTGTTTTGCAGCACATTGAGCAAGATTCTTTCACTCAATGGTGCTGAATTTCTGCATCCTGCACTGTGCATCTTATGGACTTCCACAGAGGCTGGTGAGAGCTTTGGGCTCCTCCACACTGGGAGGGGACTGGGATGCTGGGCTGGCAGTGGCTGGGATGCAGGCTGAGGGCCAGGTGGGTCCCAAATGGAGTTTGCTGAGCTCTGTTGAGAGGCTGAGGATGCTGAGATGCTGCATCCTTGGCACAGGGAGATTCCCATCACCCACATCACACAGGTGCATTTCCCACTGGAAAATCCCAGCAGGATCTCCCTGCCATCAGCACAGCACTGCCCTGTCTCCCTCATAAAAAGTGATCACAAAACTCCCTGGAACAGCTTGTTCCCAGGCCTCCCGAGGAGCTCCACTGGCAGAGCACAATAAATCTCAGGATGAAGCTGTTGCTGATGGGTTCCTGCTCCTCAGGGACCTCGGGAAGGTGCTGTGGGGCTGGATGGCTCTGAGGGGCTTTGTCAAGGAGCAGCACAGGGAGTGATGGAGCCTGGGAGCAGCACTGCCCCCCTCCCTGGCAGTGTCCCCTGGGCAGGGTTTGTCCCTCAGCCAGGGTGGGCACTGGGGTGCTGTGGCTGCTGCCATGAGTGCAGGTGGCTGGACCTCGAGGCCGTGCTCCCCTCCAGCCCTCCCACCCCAAATCAGTGTGTTGGCAGGTGTTGGCATCCACAGCAAACCCTCGGTGTGGTGTGTGCCAGCCTGGCATCCCGGTGTGTGCCAGCGCCTGGCCGTGGTCTCCCCGTCAGCCTGGGCACCCCGAAAGGCTGACCTCAAAAACCTTCAGACAGACAGGAGTCTCATTTTATAAGAACACATAAAGATCCAAACACAGAATATTTAAGCCGGTGTTATGCAATGAGAGCTCTTTTAAGTCGTGATTTGTAAAGGCAGTTCAGATAATTTCCTGAAAGACATTTTGCTAATGATTAATTTAGAATATGTTTAATTCAAGTTAGAGAGATCAAAGAGGGAACATTCCCCCTGTAATGCCATTGTGGTTTCACACTTTCACCACATTCCAGGCACTGGGGGGTGTCTGGTTTGTCTGTCCTTGCAATTCCTCCATGAAAATTGCAGAGGAAAGCATTCCATCCTGCTTTGAGGCAGGAAAAGGGAGAGGAGCCTGGGGCAAATCCCTGTGACATTTGCTCTGGGAGGTGCAGAGGGATGGGATGCTGGGGGGGATGTGGAATCAGCCCTGCACTCCTGCAGCAGTGGCTCTGGGCCTGAGAGCCCTTCAGGTCTATCTGGGAATGATTTAGGAGTGTGTCTTTGTTTATGCATCTTCTGTTATTAGTTGTTTTAACCTCTGTGTCTGTGCCAGACGTTCCTTTAGCTCAGCCTGACCTTCTTTAGGGGAAGAGAATAAGCCCAACATTTATTACTATTTTCTGGCTGATGAGGGAAGAGGTCCAGCCTTCCAAAGCAGGTAACAGCTGAGCTGGGAAGGTGATCCCATACCTGAGAGGTGAGTAGGGCCCAGGCTTTGTCCCACTGCTCCCAAGCTGCTGCTACCGTTTGTCTCCTCTCAAGCTGCTTCAGTCCTCATTGAAAAACTGAATCCTATTTAATGAACAAAAAGTAACTTGCTCTGGCTCAGGAGAAGGGATTTGAATTCAGGTGTTGTTTCTCCTCCCTGTCTGTGCCCCCGTGCCCAGGCTGGGCAGTGCTGGGGACAGTGATGGATGGTGCTCACAGAGCTTGATCTGCCTATTAATAAAGCACGATCCAGGCCATGGTTTTCTGAGTTCAGCACCTAAATCCATATCCCGGCTCACGGTGGAGCAGCCTCGTTTCCCGGCAGTGCCAGTGCCCAGCACAGGCTGACCATCCTGGCCAGTGGCTCCAGCTCAGCCAGAGGCGTTTGCTCCCTGTCCCCAGGCACAAGTGGCAGCAGGGCAGTGGGTGAGGGGCACAGGCTGAAGGGATCTGTGGTCCCTGGGAGGGAATTCCTTTGTGTTTTGGGAGAATGGATGGGCACTGCAGCCCTGATCGAGCCCAGGGCCATCCACAGCCATGTTCCCAGTGAAGCAGCAGCCCATGGGGACCCTTCCCTTCCTTCCCAGCCTCCTGAAGGGATGTCTCTGCCAGAGGAGGGCTGCAGGGCAGGTGGGCCCTGGGGTCTTGGGGGGCACTGGCTCTGCAGGCCCAGGAGCCTTTGGCTCAGGCTGGAGCTGATCAGCTGCCTCCAATGCCAGTGTCTGCTCCTTGAGCCGTGCACAAGGGACAGGGGCATGGCTGCTGTGGGTGGCCCTGGGGTCCCTCCTGCTCCCCATGTGTCTTTTCTCCCGGCTGTGGGCTGGCATCTCGTCCCCCTGCGGGGTGGGCTCTGCTGGACCCCGGCTGAGGATGCTGCAGCACCAGGAATGCACAGCTGGGGATGCCCCCAGCACCCTCATCCCAGCCCGGCCAGGGGCTGCACCTGAGGCAGCTGAAATACGGGTTTCCTGAGTATGGAAATGGGAATCTTTCATTTTTTCCAATGCCACGGTGCACGTGGACATCCCAGCAGGGGTAAGTGGTGGGCCCTGCTGCCTGCCCGGGAGGGAGGGGGGTGCAGGGGGCAGAGCTGGCAGAGGCGATGCCTGAGGTGAGCTCTGCGCTGCCGGAGCGCTGTTCCCGGCTGGCAGGACCCGCTGCCTGCGGGGAGCTCTGTTTGTTGACGGTCCCGACTCTCCCAGGGCTTGGCAGGAATGCTGCCTGCACAGCTCCCGCCCGTCTGCCAGCCGTGCTGCGGCTGCAGAGCGCCTCAGCTGCCAGCGCTCCCGGCAGCGCTCCCAGCGCCCTCCCCTCTGCCCGAACAGCTGCAGCCAGTCTGCCAGAGTGGATAAAAACTCGCTAATAGGTGGGGAAAGAGCGCGCTCAGCCGAGCTCGGTGCGTGCACTGCAGAGCCCGGCCGGCCCTGCCGCAGGCTCTGCGGGCACAGCGGGGCTGCTCCGCTGGGCTTTAGCAGCAGCTCCAAAAC
>NW_020884997.1:650910-692793 GCF_003945725.1 Corapipo altera
GTGCCCAGGTGGATTCCCCATCCCTGGGCAGATTTAAAAGCCGTGTGGATGTGGCACCTGGGGACATGGGTTAGTGGTGGCCTTGGCAGCGCTGGGGGACAGTTGAACTCGATGGTCTTGGAGGATTTTTCCACACTCCGTGATTCCGTGATTTACTTTGGTGTGGACAGGTGCCGGGTCGGGAGAGCACCAGGGCACCTCTGACTCCTCTGTGCTCCACTCCCGGGGCCGCTGCTGGTGCTGCAGAGCCGGGCAGGCAGGACGGGCTCTCCCCGGGCAGGGTTTGCACCCCGGGCCCGGGCAGCCCCTGCTTCGGCGGCAGCACTGCCGGGGTCACCGCCGCATCCCCTCGGTGCTGCCCGGCCCGGCCCCGAGGGCGCGGTGTCAGCAGCTGCTCAAACCTGTACGAACACCCCAGGAATGGGTTAACGCCGTCCCGTGGGGTTCCCCCAGCGCGGCCCGTGTCTGCCGAGCGGCTGTTTGATCAGATAACGCACTCATTTGATCAGATAACGCGTGTGTTCCCTGTATTTGTCAGGAAACAACGTATTCGATGTATTTGTGGGAAGCAGGGAGGCAGCGTGGGTGTCAGCAGCAGCCTTTGATGCGCGGGGTGAGCAGGAGCCGCTGGCTGCGAGGAGCAGCAGCTCCGACGGGGCCCGCCCGGGCTCTCGGGGGCTTGTCCCCCCCTTAGGGCAGCCGGTACGGATGAGGTGGGAATTCTGGATGGGAGACACTGAAAGGTTAAAGGTTAATGACTCGAACGATCGACCATCAGCCAAAGCACCGGGTGCTTTGCTGGGGCCGTGTTTGCGCCCCCCAGCCAAGGGGAGGAGGAGAGTTTTTGGGTGTGCGCTGGCAAAACCTCTGAACTGCATAACAGCAGCCCAGGGCAGGGGGGTGAGCACCCATCGCCCGAGGGTGACCGCGACAAACCCCCCTTTGTTTAGCGGCAAGCTGCAATTTGAGCCAGATAAAGGAAGAGGTCGATAAGAAGCAGATCCTGCGAGGTGGGATAATGGTTTTTTTGTCATGCCAATGTGCTGGAAGGACCGCGGTGTCCCGGGCCAGCACCGCTGTGGAGCAGCTCCCAGCGCCCCAATTGTGTGCTTCAGTCTGCAGCGTTGGAAACGAAATGTTAAAAAATTCTGAGATGTAGCAGATTTTGTATCTATGATACTTTTAAATTCCCCGTTAATGTTCGGTCTGGTGCTGCTGTGGGGTCCTGCTTGTGGCTGCTGCCCCTCGGGTGGGATGGGAGATGGTTTCTGAGTTGAAAATATCACACAGGGAGGTGTGTGGGGTTTGCACTGTCCTTGGTGTCACTTCACAATTTTCAGACCCCGCTCCCCCAGCTCTCAACCCCCCGATCCCTTCCCCCCTGCTCGGTCACTGAGTCTCTTTGTCCTGCAGAGAGATGCCAAGGGGCAGTACCTGTTCGACCTTCTCTGCCACCACCTGAACCTGCTGGAGAAGGATTACTTCGGCATCCGATTTGTGGACCCCGACAAGCAAAGGGTGAGAGAGAGTCCCTCCTGCCCGGACCGGGGGAGGGGTGTCAGGCTTGTCCTCGCCGCTGAAAACCGTCGGGAAGCAAAGGTCAGAGATAAAATCGGGTTTAGGTGGTGATGAGGGGCTCTTCCCCCTCAGCTCTGCCCTGCCCTGCTGCTGGGACAGGGGTCTGTGGGTGCCCTGACAGGGTCATTCCTTTGCCCATGGGACAGGCCCTCTGAGCACCCTGGGGAGATCCCTGCCCTGCAGGGGAAGGGTCTGGGATGCACCCAGGCTCTGGCAGCAGCCCCAGTGTCCCGGCTCCCGGAGTCCCCGGCAATGGCTGGGATGTGTGAGCCAGAGGGACTCACCCGGCCCTCGGATCCTCGTGTGAGGGCTGGAGGCATCGTGAATTTGCAGAGTGAGACGATGTGATGCTGTTGCAAAGTGAGGAGGGAGATCCCCTGGTAGCAGGTCTGCAGGACCATTTCTAGCACTGATTCACGTGTTAACACCGAGATTAGGCCATTTGACAGCTCTGTGCCGGGGATCCAAACGCTTGAGTGTTGCCTCGGGCGGTGGAGAGTGAGACGTGGGAGTGCAGGAGCTGAGAGCTCGGCAGGACCTGCTCTGCCCCGGCTCCTGGCACGGATCCGTGTCCTGCTGAGCCCCGGGAAGCTGCAGCAGGTCTGGCAGAGGGGCACACAGACCCACGGGCCTAATGAGCTGCATTCCCACACCAAGGCTGTGTGACTGAGTCCTGTCACTTCCTCGGAGTTAGAATGTGTGCAGAGTGAGCTGATCCCCCCCGGCTGTGAATGAGAACCAGTTCGAACACACTCCAGACTCAGCTATTGGTAACAGCCTTGTGTTGTGCTTCCCACTGATCAATATAACAACTAATTCCTGCTCCCAAGGCACCTTCTGCCAAGGTTGTAACAGGGAGCAGCCAATGATGGGCCAGGAGCTGGGCACAGAAGCTTCTCCCTCACTGTGAGACAGGGCCAGTTTGAACCCCCACTCTCTCCTTTTCCTTTCCAGGGACACTCACTGACAGTCAGGTGGCTTTTCTCACCTGGACAGTACCCTCCTCTTCCTTATCCTTCCCACCTTGTGAAGTCCCAGCCATCAGGCTTTAATCACCTTCTTTTTCCTTTCAGCATTGGCTGGAGTTTACCAAATCAGTTGTGAAGCAGATGCGGGGTGAGTGTTATAGGTGTCCCAGACAGACAGTGTGTGCTCCTTCCATCTTAGATATATTTCATTTTCTCCAGCCTGTCCCTTGTGGGGTCAATTCGCAGCCTATCTCCCAGAAAAAGGCTCCCCCAAAAGTTGTTCTGGTGGGTTGAGAGCAGGATCACTCACCACCAGCCCCACTGCAGCCACAGCTGGTCATGACCCCCCAGCACGGGGCACCAGGACAGCAGGGGTGGGGATGAGGAAATGAGATTTGGGAGTGGGGAGAGATTTGGGTGACCAGCAGATAGTGCTGCTGGTGCTTCCCCACAGCTTTATCAGGGACATCTGCACTTCATGGCCACTGCAGTGAGGAATGTCTCCTTGCCTGTCTGCTCCCTCCTTACCACGGGCAGCGGGTGTGTTTGGGGGGAACGGGGCAGGCGGGTGAGACCCCCAGCAGATCTGACCATATGCTCAAGCAGGGTGGTTGAGGATGAAGGGGAAAGCCCTGCCCCTTGGTGACACAGTGTCTGTGTTCTTCTGCAGCCCAGCCCCCCTTCACCATGTGCTTCCGTGTCAAGTTTTACCCCACAGACCCGGCGGCGCTGAAGGAGGAGATCACCAGGTAAGGGCAGGGCAGGGGCACAGGGCCGAGCCTTGTTTTGTAGTCAGGGGAGAGCAATGGCTGTTGAGATTTCCAAACCAACCTGGGCACTTCAGGATACTCCCAGCTGTGGGAGAAAAGCTTGGAAATCCCTATCTGTGCTGAGTCAGCACACGGAGCTGCCATACCTGGTGGGAAGCAGAGGCTGAGGGTGATGAGGACCTGGCACAGGCTGTGGCTGCCCCATCCCTGGAATTGTTCCAGGCCAGGTTGGACGGGGCTTAGAACAACCTGGTCTAGTGGAAGATGTCCCTGCCTGTGGCAGGGGGATAGAATGTAAGGTCCCTTCCAAGCCGAACCATTCCAGGGTTCTATGATTAAACCCCCTGGCTTGGTCTTTGACTGCAGTCAGTTCCAAACCCACATTCCAGGGCAGAGCACTCCAAACATGGCTCTGTCCCTGGAACGCCCATTGCTGCTGCTCACACTCCTGCCACTGTCCTTAGCTCAGGGTGTCCTTATTGTGCTCAGTCTGTGGGGAAGGGTTGGAGTGCCTGCAGTTCCCCTGACAGTCCCTGGGAGCAATGAGCCACATCCCTCTGACGTCAGGAGCTCGGCCGATAACTGCGCTGAGAACCTGACAGTGCTTCTCCCAGTTCTATCTTTAGGGGCTCTTCAGGCTGCTCTTCCTGCCAGGAGGAAGGACATGAGGAGAACTCATGGAGCAATCTCAGCAACTCTGGAAAACAAGCCGTGGCTGTGGATCTCTGGAGCACATCAACCCCAGCCCCTGACTGATGGGGTGGGGAGGGTCGGCTCTGCCTGGGGCAGCTGGGCTGGAGCCTCTGCTGGAGAGCTCTGAGCTGGCATCTTCTGTAAAGGGAGACCTGAGAGCCCCTTGGAGCACCTAAAAGGGCTCCAAGAGAACTGGAGAGGGACTTGGGACAAGGGCCTGGAGGGACAGGACAAGGGGGAAATTGCTTCACACTGATAAGAGTAAAGGGTTAGATAAGAGGGAATCCTTCCCTGTGAGGTGAGGAGGCCCTGGCACAGGTTGCCCAGAAAAGCTGTGGCTGCCCCATCCCTGGACATGTTGGACCAGGCTTGGAGCAAGCTGGGATAGGGGAAGGTGTCCCTGCCCACGGCAGAGAGTGGAACACAGCAAAGAATGTCCTCCCAAAACCTCATCTAACTGTGCCCTCTGTCACCTCCATGGGTCCAAGCTGAGTCCCATGCAGGTGAGTTGTCCCTCCTCGCTACCATTTGAGGTGTGCCTGCAGCTGCAACTGGAGCCTGGGCTTAAAATTCACTTTCCCCTGGACAGAGTCCACTTCAATATCTTGATTTCTCTTTAATATATTTTATCTGTGCAAATTAGTGGTTTATCTCATCGTAAACATGGATTTGAGCAATGAGGCATGACCAAGAGACTGCAGAGTGTGAGTCTGGTTATTTAAATGCATTTCTGAGCGCTCCATTTTGCTCCTTCCCTCTGTGACTCACATTTTATCATCTAAAGGTTTTCCCAAACACCACAGGATTCAGCTCAAACTGTTACTTAGGTTTAAATTTATTTAAATATGTAATTTTCCAACATAGTTTGTCTTTTCACTGAGCATGGAGATAGGGATGGGTGAGCACAGGAGGCAATTCCCCCTGGGTGATACTGTGCCAGTCTCTGGCAAGGACAGAGGAGGGATGGGAGCATGTGCTGAGACCTGAAAGGACACAGAAAGTTTGGGAAGGAGAAAAATCATGTTATGGGGAAGCTGAGCAGACAGGGGAGGATGCAGGACTGGGAAGTGCAGCAGTTGCTGGTGGGCTGTGGACCATGAGATCCCCTTCAGAGCATCATCCTCGGGCACCTCGGATGGGCTGGGGGGTTATAGTTGTGTTCTGGTGCCGTGAAGAAACTCAGAGGGTATCCAGGCTGATGGAGATCTCCACCAGCCCTTGGGCTGGGTGCTGGCCCCAGAGTAGGCATCATGTCCCTATGAGCTGGAATAGGGCTGGGATGTGTGGATTTGAGCCCCAGTCCTGGCCAGAATCTACCCTGGTTCACTCCCAGTAAGTGTCAGGTCTGGTAAACGAACTGCTGGGAGAGAGATGTCAGAGCAAGTGTCTGGAGGCAGATACTCCACATCTAAATTGCCTGTTTGGGGAATTTAAACTTTGCTTAATGAATGGACTCTCCCTCCTGTCCCCAGGTACTTAGTCTTCCTGCAGATCAAAAGGGATCTGTACCACGGGCGGCTGCTGTGCAAGACGTCGGACGCGGCGCTGCTGGCTGCCTACATCCTGCAGGGTAATGCTCTGGGTGTTCATGCTCTGCACGGGTTCCATTATTGCTCTGACAGCAGCTCACTGCACCTGCAATACTGATATTACCCCCCAGTGCTGGGCTGGGCTGGGGGAGGACAAGGATGGGGGCTGGGTCTCCCCTGCATTCCGACCGTGGTGTTCCCCGGGAGCATCCTGTTGGCTCGTCCAGCCTCTGCCCTTCTGCCTGTTTTCCTGCCTGCTCCTGCACCTCGAGGAATTAATACATTTGTGACTGTCTGCTGCCAAGTGATTCCCACATAAGCAGTGGAATTAAGTGGATGCAGTTAATGCCTGACAATGATCCCTCCCAGTGGGAAGCACAGTGGGGTTGGAGCGGCTTTCCCAGGGGACACTGAGCCCTGACTGGGTGCTGCTGGGATGGGGAGTGTGCTTTGGTTGTGTTGCTCTTCCCAACTGGATCTGTCTCCCACCAGCTGAGATTGGGGACTACGACCCGGGGAAGCACCCAGAAGGCTACAGCTCCAAGTTCCAGTTCTTCCCCAAACACTCAGAGAAGCTGGAGAGGAAGATTGCAGAGATCCACAAGTCGGAGCTGAGGTACCAGGGCTGTGGGGTTTGCTGGTGCTCAGAGCACTGTTATCCCTGTTTGGGATTTTCAATCCTTAAAGTGTGTAAACTGCGTCCTTATATGCAGGGGTTGCTGCCCTCTGTCCCCAAACCCCCCTTTGCTCCCTGTGGATGAGATGTCTCTGCTGCAAGTAGGGAATTCATCTCTAAATTTGGTAGATGCTCCTTTTCGGCCCTTCCCAGTGTTACCAGTTCAGTGTGGCTCCTGTGGAAGGAACTGGCAGGAGAGGATGGGCTGGGCTCCAGTGCTGTGCTCCTGTTGATCCCATAACAAATCTAAGAGGAATGAGCCATAGCTGATGCCTCATTGTTAACAGAATCCCAGTAGCTGCCTTTCCTCTCTTCCATGGAATATTCTTTTTTCTCCTGTTTTTTCCTTCTGCAGTGGGCAGACACCAGCTACTTCAGAGCTGAATTTTCTCAGGAAAGCCCAGACTCTGGAGACCTACGGGGTTGACCCACACCCATGCAAGGTAAAACAGTTCCTAAAGCAGTTCCTAAAGCTATTGCTCCACTTGGATTCCCCAAAACCCTCCCAGGGGGTGTCCAGAGAAGCTGTAGGAAAGCATTTTCACATGCAGACAACTGTAAGAGAGGGGTCAATCATCTGCTGCTGAAGGAGGTCATTGGGAGACAGTAACAGGGTCAGTGGGTGAGGAACAACCAGGCATTAACCTGCCAGGGACAGTCCATCCTCTGCTCTGCCCAGCCCATAATCCAGTTTGCTGTTGGAAATGCTCTTTATTGACTGTGGATGTCACTGCCTGTGGCTCTCTGTGCTCCCTGATAATCTCATCACAGGCAGATGGATGTGGGATACAAAGCAGACAGAGAATTCTCCCCTCAGGCCGTGCCTGCACTGGGGTCCCTCAGGGCTTTTCTCTGAATTGTGCCACATGAACACACAATTGCAGTAAACTGGGGGAGTTCCCCGTTTATGGGCTGTTTGTGAGTGCCCCGGGGGTTGCTTTGCTCTGAATTCCCTCTAAACCAGTGCTCTTGCCAGGAGCCACCCATTTCTGACCTTTGCTCTTAAGTCAGGTAGTTGCCTTTCTTTTACCCCGAGAACATTTTTAAATATATTTGAGTTACACTGATTCATGTTCTTACGACAACTGAGGACAAATATACACACTTTTAGGTCTATTAGCAGAATTCAGCCTAATTCATCAAGAGCTGCTGTTAACGTGCTTAAAGGATCCAAAGTGAAATGGAGCTGATTCTGTTCCCTCTTCTGCAATGGATTGTGGAAGAGTTGGGATGAGGGGCTGTTTCCTCCCACCAGGCATTCCTGGTTCAGTGCCCCTTGACTTGGTCCTGTTTGTCTGAAGTTTTCATGGTCTTGCAGTAGTTTCCCCCCAAAAATGCAAACATAGAAAAAGATATTCCCTTCTTAAGCAGGGCTCACTGGAGCTGCTGGTGCCATCCTTGGTAACTGTTCTAGACATCAATCCCTGCATGAATGTTGTGTGTGTGTGTGTGAATAACAGGGGTTCCCTCATTCCTCTGTATCAGATGATGGACAGAACTTCTGGCCTAAGCAAAGAGAATCATGGAATTGTTTGGTTTGGAAAAGCCCTTTGAGACCACTGAGCCCAACCACTCCCCCAGCACTGCCAACCCTCCACTAACCCATGTCCCAGGTGCCACATCCACAGGGTTTTTGAACCTGTGCAGGGTCCTATGCCCCCTTTAGCCCCCCCTCAGCCCCTACCAAGCCTCTGCACCCCCAGGAGGGTACATCACTCTGCTGAGACCCTGCTTCCTTTCCTGAAGGCTTTCCCAGATTTGGGAAAGAGCCAGAGCCCTTTGGGCAACCCAGGGCTTGAACTGTGGCAGGTTTCTGAATCTGGGGTTCACACCCTGCCATGTGCAGGTGTTGGTTGGGGATCAGCTCTCTCTGCCTTTCAGCCCTGACAGGCTGAGGATGGACTTTTGTTCTGAGCATCCCTCAAGAGCCCTCTGGATGCCTGCTGGCCAAAACCAAAACCAGGATGAATCCAGCGGTTGCTGATCAGCCACAACTATTTCACAACATTTCCACAACTGAGTGTCTCTGGTTTTCCCTGCACCCAGTGCAGTCACCGATCACTTCCCTGGAGAGGCCATTGGGATGGGGTTGAAGTGCTGCCTGAACCAGACAGAACTGGTGGCTTTGAACTGGCCTGATGCTGCCCAGGGCACTGGCTGGGCAGGGCTCTGAGGGAGAGAAGTGCAGCCAGGGGTTATCATGTCCTGGGTTAATTACTGCATGTATTAGTAATATAATACAGTGTTTAGGACCTGGGCTTCAATGATCCTTGTGAATCCCTTCCAACTCAGGATATTCTGTGATTCTATGATAATACAACATATAACTATATTAAACTATGTATATTATAGTACTTATATATGGTAAATAAATACTGTATATCTATATAATAACTATATATAGTGACATATAACAGTATAGTTACAATATATATAATAAATAGATATATTAATCGCAACAGTGATAACATACTGTTATGATAATAGCATATATTCTATGTGTCAATGTGATATATAAGTGATAACATGTAACTACAGCGTGGTGCTGGCAGAGCTGGCACACAGGCTGCTGCAGTGCCCCAGCTCCTGGCCGAGGGTGGCTGGTGCTGTGCCAGCTTTGCTGACCAGCAGCACTGACCAGCAGCCACGGTTGCCTTGCAGGACGTGTCGGGGAACGCGGCGTTTCTGGCCTTCACGCCCTTCGGGTTCGTCGTTCTGCAGGGAAACAAGAGGGTTCACTTCATCAAGTGGTGAGTTCCCACCCCAGACTCCAGTTGCTCCGTGGGTGCCCTGTGTCACCCCGGGGTCTCTGAGGGATGTTCGGGTACGTGGGTGACCCCCCCATGGCACCAGGGTTGGGGGGACTTGCCCGGACAGTGCTCAGTGCACCCGGAGCTTTGCTGCCCCTGACTTATTATTTTCTACGTTTGTCTCTGTTAAACTTCACCGTCCCCATGTTGGCCATGTCCCAAATGCCCCCAGCCCCTCTGAGCCTGGTTGTGGTGTTCCCAGGTCACCGTAGCATCTCCAGATTTGGCCAGTGTGTCCCTGGCTCCCCAGGGCTCACCACTGACCCCCAGCTTCACTCTGGGGTGTCCCATATTCCAGCTCCTGGTTTCTGAGCCAGGGCTGGTCTCACCACCCCATCGCACCTTCCAGGATGGAAAACAGGGTCTGGAAGCTGCCCTGATGTCCCAAACACTGGCTCTCACCAGAGTGGTGCCAGGGGCTGGGCTGGGTGGGCTCCAGGCTCTGCACAGCTCCCACCTGCCTGTCCTTGTCCTTCCAGGAATGAGGTGACCAAGATGAAATTCGAAGGGAAGACTTTCTACTTGTATGTGAGTCAGAAGGAGGTGAGTGTTCCCCCTTCCTGTGGGACTTCCTGGGCACAGTGTGGTCATGTCTTCAGGGGGTTCTTCAGGAACTTGGCAGCAGCATCACCCTGGCCTGGCAGGGCAAGGGAACAGGGATGGTGACAGTGACTGCAGCTCCATGACAGTGCCGGGGTCACCTCCCTGCTCCCACTGGTGCCCTGCTCTGGGCATTAGATCCCTCAGCCCCCCTGGGCTGTGCTGTGGCAGAGGCTCTGCCCACCAGTTCCTGGCCATGCCTTCCCACTGGTGCTGCCTTTGGGATTATGGTGGTTATTCATTGCTGTGTCCCACAAAGTCAGCTGGAACACCTCTGGGTGGAGTTGGCTCCCACAGGAGCCATCAGCAGGAGTTTTTTATGAAAGTTGTATTTCTGGCTTTTCCCAAAGGCTGGGAGCAGAGGGGTGGGTGGCAGAACACTGGCACACATCTGCCCATCCCTCATGCCCGGCTCCACACTGGGCTGTTTGCCAGTGCTCCAACACCCCTGTGTCCCAAATAGCTCCAAGGCAAGATCTGTCCATGCCAGTGCCACTCTCCAGCCCTGTCTGCTCCAGTCTCTGTCTGTCCAATGGGCACCACTCCCTGTTCCCCACTCAACTCCCCGTCTTTCTCCTTTAGGAGAAGAAAATTGTCCTCACCTATTTTGCCCCGACACCAGAAGCCTGCAAACACCTCTGGAAGTGTGGGATTGAGAACCAGGCTTTCTACAAGTAAGTGCTGGTTTGGGGGGTGTCCTGCAGCCTCCATGAGTCAGTGCCCACCTCTGGGCTCCATCCAGGTACTGGGATTGGTCACTGCCCATGGGGCACCTTGTCCCAGTGGCCCTGGCAGAGCCACAGTACTGAGGAGGTGCCAGTGGAGCTGTTTGGATTCACCATCCTGCTTATGCCATACTTAACCCAGCCCACTTTGTGCTTGGTAATGAGTTTTATTTTAATCAGCAAGCTGCGAGACAGAGCGTGCGATGCATTCCCACTGGGAATTCTGCAATCAGCAGCTGCAATCAGCAGGTTTCGCTCCTCATTACATGAACATGAAATGAAATTGCAATATTGCTTTACAAATCTCCCTGTGATTAGTCGTGTCAGTGAATTACCACTGGGTTGTGCACCCAGCAGAGTGGACTGTGGGCTCAGCTGAGGTGCTACTGGGCACTCCTGGGGTGAGGGATCAGGTCCCATGGGATGGGAGGGAGATGGGATGGTCCCTCATGGCGGCTTCACCCACCCTGGCAAGTGCCCACCTGCTCAGGGCAGGCATGTCCATCACCCTGCGATGCCCAGGCCATGGTGGGGTTTCAGCCCCCTGGAGAACTTCAGCTGCTGCACGTGGATGTCACTGATGCCCTGTGGGACCCAGTGGGAACTGTGGCCCAAGGCCCTTCCAGCTGCTGGAGACTCCTTGGCAGTGGGTCCATCCCAGACATGCTCCCGCTGCCAGCAAGGACAAACTGTGCTGACAGAGTGCTCACGTCCCTCCAGCCAGTGCCACCCACTGCTGCCTGCCCCTGGGTTCATTCCTGGTGGTATTCCACATCCCCAGGGCTCTGCTCCTGTCACTTGGCCATGTCTGGGGTCATTCCTGGTGGTATTCCACATCTCCAGGGCTCTGCTCCTGTCACTTGACCTCGCTGCCATTGGTGGCAATGCACGGCTCCCCCCTCGGGTGGGTGTGGGGTCAGTCCAGGTCCCAGCACCCTCAGAGTCCCCTGTCCTCGTCACTAGTGGGATGTGTTGGGAACAGAACTGGGCAGAGCTTCGCCAGGACGCAGTGCCAGGGCCATTGCCAGCTCCTGGCTGGCAGTGTGGGATGCTCACACACTCCTGGTGCTGTTGCAGGTTGGAGAAGTCAAGCCAGGTGCGGACGGTGTCCAGCAGCAACCTGTTCTTCAAGGGAAGCCGGTTCCGGTACAGGTGAATATGACAGCAGGGGCAGTTCCTGGAGGTGCTTTGGGGCTGCAGCAGTCAAGGGCCATCTCAGGGTCCTGCAGAGATCCCCCCATTGCAGTGCTGACCCCAGCCAGACCACCACCACTGCTGTCTCTGTGTCACAGCCGCCATCCCCCTCCCCACCCCCAGAGTTGCAGTTTTGGAGGGACGGGAGTGGAGAGGGGAGAGGACAGTGGATTTGGGGTTTGAGAACAACAAGAATTGAAACAAATCACTATGGTTCCTAAATTCCTGGGGAAAGCTGCTGGAGTGAGAGCCTGGGCCTGGGACCTCATACCTCTGCAGCACAAGAGACCCCAGCCCAACCCCAGCTGTGAGGTGCATGATGCCAGAGCCTTCCCTGCTGGTATGGGAGGGCCTGGATGCCTGCTGTGTGTCCCCCAGCTGAGGGGAAGTGATCCCATGGTGTCCGGTATCCGATGCCAGGCCAAGCAACAAAACATGGTGGCAGAGGTGTCAGCTCAGCCTTTCCAGGCTCCTCCATCACCCCTATTCCCAGCAGATATTTCTGCTTTCCCTTGGAGCTGTGGGGAGACCCCCTCCAGGGAGTCGTGTGTGTGGGGAGGGCCCAGGTGGGACACTGGGTGCCGTGGGGGGATGTGGTGGCTCACTGGTACCGTGCTCTTCTCCTCACCTCTGCTGTTCTTGACCCTCCTGCAGCGGCCGCGTCGCCAAGGAGGTGATGGAGTCCAGCGCCAAGATCAAGAGGGAGCCCCCTGAGATTCACCGGTAAGAGCCCGGCAGCAGCTCCCAGGGGTCGGTACCCAGGGTGGGATCTCAGCAGGAGCACTGCCACGTGCCCGGGGTGCTGGCACCATCCTGGCTCTGACCCCAGCCCCACTGTCATCCCCAGGGCTGGGCTGGTGCCGAGCCGGAGCTGCCCGTCCATCACGCACGGCCCCCGGCTGAGCAGCGTGCCCCGCACCCGGCGGAGAGCTGTCCACATCTCCATCATGGAAGGTAGGGCACGAGGGGGGCCCTGCCACCACCGGGGCTCGGGAGAGGGGCACACAGACCTGTGCACACACACACACCCACACGTGAACACCCGTACACACATGCACACAATGAGTCTGCAGCCCCGGTGCCTTGTCCTCAGAAAGGCTGGTGTGTCACCAGGCTGGGGCAGGGAGTCTTCTCCCCATCCTGGAACTGAATCGGGGTGGGATGCACTGGGAAGAAGGGCTGGCAGAGGGCAAAACACTGGGAGCAGCCCTGGAGCTGCCCCATAGGGCTGGGAACATCTCTGTGGTGGTGCCACTGGTGACAGCAGTGTCTGGCTCCTGGTGACACTGGGGTGACACGGTGTGGGGTGGGTGTTGGGGGTGTGTCATGGCTGAGGGAAGGTGCACAGAAGTTTGTGAAGATGCAAAGAGATTTGGAAAACAGGGATGCTGACGAGGGACCTGGGATGGCCCAGGAGCAGGGGGGAAGGGGTGGGTGCCCCCCTGGCTGTGCCCTGTGCCTGGATGGGCTGTGGAGCCAGCCCTGTCCTGGCACAGCCACACCAATCCTGCTCCCGGGCTGTGCACAGGGACAGGGACTGCCTGTCCCAAGGGACAGGATTTAATTCCACTGAGGAATCCCAGGGCTGGCGTCTGTGCCGGTTTTGGGGGTGGAAGCGGGCAGGGTCACCTCTGCCACCCAGTTACATGTGACACCCTCCCCGACGTGCAGTTGCGAAGCAGCCAGAGCATGAAATCATCTCCCACCATAAATCACCCTGAGCTGGTACCACCCCTTTGCTTTTCCTCACTCTCACTTCTACTCGGTGCCCAAAATAGCCCTGCCCCCGGGCCAGCAGCCCCAGTGCCACTCATAGCAGCCGTGCTGGAGGGCGAGCGGCCGTCCCCGTGCTCCTCCTGTCCCTGGGCCACCATGGTGAAGTGCCTGGTAAAGATTAAAACCAGGGTCAGCGTCCACCTGTGGCTCATCAACCACTGCTGCCGGGGGGTGCGGGTGCGGGTGCTGGCCCTGGGGCCGCGCCTGCTGTCCCGGGCCCTGGGGATCCTGCCGCTGCTGCCGGCTGTGCCCAGCCTCGGCCCCGATGCTCCAAACGGCCCCGGGGACGCCCATGTGCCAGGTAATGCTGTGCTGCCAGGGCTGGGCTCTTCTGGAGTGTCTCCAGGGCTGTGGTCCCCGTGGTCTCCCGGTGACCACAGCCCCAGGGGCAGGCGGGATGCAGGAATGTTGGATGTGGGATATGTGTGGGGGGAAGTGGGCTGGGGTCTCTGGTGCTGGATGGACCCTGGGTTGTTACTACCACAAAGCAGCTCTGGTGGTGGGGCTGGACCCCCATTTCCCGGGATTCTGCTGTCAGTGCCATGGAAGCAGATGGCAGGAGGGTTTGTGTCTGGGGGGTCAGCACCGCTCTCATTGCAGTGACGAGCTGGGAACCCCCTCGGTGGGTGTCTTTCTTGCCAGGGAACCCCCTCGGTGGGTGTCCCCCTTGCCAGGACGCAGCAGGTGCTGTGGGGGATGTTCACATGAGATGGGAGAGCACATAACTGTCGGGGTGAGAACGTGTTCGCTCCTCACCGCCCGGGCTGCCCCCGTGCCCGGGTGGCAGTGGTGCTAAGCCGGGCTGAGCCGGGGCAGCCGGGCAATGTTTACAAAGGAGGCTGCAAAGCCCCGGGAATGTGGCTGGGTGGCTCCTGGTGCTTCACCCTCCCCGGGGCCAGGACACGCAGTGACAACACTCCAGGGTGCTTTGGTGCACTGTGTCCTCCCTGCAGGGACAGGTCCAGCCCCGGTCCCCCTCCAGCTGCCAGCAGGGTGGCCCTGGGGGGACCCACTGGTCCCCACCATGATCTTCAGACCCCCTCCCTGGTGCTGGGGATGCTGCGATGGCAGAGCTCCTACCCTGCCTGCCAGAACTGCCTGAAACAAGTCCCACATTTGTGGGGATTCTTGGAATTTGGAGAGGACTTGGAATTTGTGGGGGCGGGAGTTCCTCGGCACAAAGGGCTGTAACTCAGCCCAGTACAGGGCTCCGGGCTGGCACAGGGGGCTGGCACACAGCTCTTCCCATGGCTCCTGCTCCTGTGTGTGGATGTAAAACGTTTGGTTTGTGGTGCATCATTAGAACTCAGAGCAGTCTGTGCTGTGGGGGTCTCCTGCATGTGATAGGGGACATCCCCCTGTGCCAGGCCAGCACAGCTCTCTCTTTACACACCTCCCACAATGGGGTCTCCCAGTTTCTGCTCTGAGGGGGGTAGGGTCTGTTCCAGGGCTCCCACAGCTGCTCAGCTCTGCTGCCCATGGGGACTCTGGCTCAGTGTGATCCCTCTGTGCCTCTCTGAGGTGCAGATGTTTGGTGGAGGAGGGCTGTGCCAACCAGGGGGTAGATCTGTAAGGATAAATCCGTATGGATAAATCCCCAAGTTTGGCCCCATGGGCTGCAGCAGGCTTGGCTGTGTACAGCCGTGCCTCAGGGAGAGCCCAGCCCAGCTCAGGGCTGGCAGGGACCCACCAGCTGCCCCAGTGTGGCCCCCGGGCTGTGTTTGTGCCCCCCACCCCTCCCTGCACCCTCTGCTGTGCTGACCGTGCTCCCCCAGCTCATCCCTGCCCATGTCTGGGTACTGTCACCAGCTGCCCACGGTTCCCCTGGTACCAGGGGCTGGCGGTGCCAGTGGCAGAGGGGCCCCAAAGGTGCTGCAGCAGCCGCCAGGGGGGCTGTCACTGTCACCTCGGGGCAGCTCCAGCCCGCGGGTGGTTTGTGATGAGCTGCCGACAAGGCCGGTCCAGGCTCAGGGCCAGTGCTGGTGGTGATGAGCCACGTGGGTGTCAGAGTGTCAGCACCGCGGTCACGAGCTGTGGCCAAAGGGAAACAACCACCACCACCAGCATCCCGGGGACAGCGGGCTGGGGGCTGTGGGGGCGGCTCCCAGCAACAGGGAGGGCCCCCCCCCACCCCACTGAGCACCCCCCTCTTCCCCCTCCCCTGTCCCCCCAGGCCTGGAGTCCCTGCGTGACAGCGCCCACTCGACCCCGGTGCGCTCGGCCTCCCACGGCGACGCCTTCGCGGGCCCCGGGCGGGGCCGCGCCGAGAGCAGCGAGCGGGTGGCCGTGATCGCCGACGAGAGCTACAGCCCTGCCGACAGCGTGCTGCCCACGCCCGTGGCCGAGCACAGCCTGGAGCTGATGCTGCTCTCGCGCCAGGCCAACGGGGCCCCGTGCAGCATCGAGGAGGAGAAGGAGTCGGAGGCGGGCACGCCGGCGGCGGAGGCGGAGGTGGGCGAGCTGCGGGCGCTGTGCCCGGGCGCCGGCGGCCTGGGGCCGGCACAGGCCCAACAGGTGAATAAGTTTGTTTTAAGTGTCCTCCGTTTGCTCCTTGTGACAGTTGGACTCCTCTTTGTTTTGCTCCTCCTCCTGATCGTCCTTACTGAGTCCGACCTTGACACTGCCTTTTTCCGTGATATCCGCCAGACCCCCGAGTTCGAGCAGTTCCATTACCAATACTTTTGTCCCCTCAGGCGATGGTTTGCCTGCAAGCTCCGCGCCGTGGTAAGCCTGCTCATTGACACCTGAAGGCAGGAGGCACCATGGGGGCCTGGGGAGAGACCTGCCGCCGTCCCCGCGCGGGACCCGCCGGGCACAC
Organism: Corapipo altera; assembly: GCF_003945725.1. NCBI lineage: Eukaryota > Metazoa > Chordata > Aves > Passeriformes > Pipridae > Corapipo > Corapipo altera. Next base: position 667,048 of record NW_020884997.1, read on the forward strand.
ACTAACCCTCCCTTCCTGACCCAGAGCCCGGCGCGGCCCGGGAGGCGGCTTTCCGGGAGGAAGATGAGGGTGGGCGCAGCCCCCGGAGCCTCCTCCTCCCCATGTCCAGCCGCCCGCTCCCACCCCCGGAGCCCGCACAACACTTCCCGTCCCGATCTCACGCGCATGACTTGGGAAGCACCGAGCAGAGAGGAATTCATTGCTCTGCCACCCCCCCGCAGAACCGGGGCTGGCGGTGCCGTTCCGCAGGAGCTTTAGCAATGGTGCTACTGAGGTTTAATTTAACACTCGTGTACTGTCACGGTATTCGATCCGCACTGTGCCCACCGCCCTCCACGAACCGCTTGGCAGAGCCCTCCCTGCTCACCGGAGCCCCCTCCGAGGTGACACACGCCGCGATGCTCTTGGGGACGCCCCGGTTCCCCCTCTCCCCACGGCGCAGCGATCGGAGCCCTCGCCCTGCTGCGGACTCGACCCTTCGCCACTTTTTTAAGCCTTGAAGCGTCGGTGCTCCCGAGGGCAGGGGAGCACAGGCAGCCAGGGAACGCCGGGCACGCGCAGCCAAGCCTGGCATGGAGCTGTAGTGACTGTCAGATTTATTGGGAAGACCTTTACCCTCCGCCAGTTGTACCTGTTTTGTAAAAAAAACAAGAAAAAAGAACAAAAAAAAAAAAAGAGACGTTTCAAGGTCTATTTTAACAAGGAAATGCTATTTTGTTATGGAATCTAATCCAGTCTTTTTTTACTTTATGGATGGGGTGACCGTGGGTGCCGGTACCGAGTTGTTCCCAGTGAGCAAATGGTTGAGGAGCAAACGCTTCCGTAGGACAGGAGCCCAACGCCAGCTGAGCCCTGCTGGGTTTGGGACAGAGAAGGAGCTCTGGGTTTTGGACTCTTCTGAAGAGGACAGAAGTTCAGGCACGCAGGTGACACTGAAGAAGCCAACGGACACCATTAGCCCCAACTGTTCTTAAGCAAAAGTCAATAAACCCGACTCATCGTGCTGGTGACAACCCCCAGGACCGGTGATCACCGGGAGCAGCAGCCCATCCATAGGGAGCAATAACAGCCAGTTCTGGTAAGGTTTGGGTGAGAAGCTGGACATATTAGCAAAAAAAGAGAAGGCAAAAACAGTTGAGCAAGTTTAATTTCATCTCAGGGAGAGATTTTCCGTAAGCTGGGGCCATAACTGCAGTTTTACAAAGCCTGATGTCCGTGTTGTCTGTGAGCATCCACCACCCACTGCTGAGCGGGACGGTGGCGTTGGGCCAGACCGGGATTGTTGTCACTGCAATAAGGGGAGAGGTCCCGTTTATCGACGTCTGTCGGGGGGCACAGACCCCACCCAGGCCATGGCCACGGCCGCCCGCTCACAGCACGAGACCCCAGGAGGGCCTGGGGCCCAGCCCCGGCTCTGGAGCAGGCAGGAGCCCTCCGGGAAGGCTCCAGGAGGCGGAGGAGTGATTTTTTTTCTTACATGATAATCCTGTTTTATGCAACATAGCAAAATTAACTCTTAGTGTAGTGTTCCTACCTCAGCCCGTAGCGCTGGTGTTTCTATGCAGTTGTGCTCCTCCCAATGCTGACATTTTTCACCCCGGGTTAACGCTGCAGTGTCGTCCTTCCTCCTCCTCTTCCTCCTCCTTCTCTTCCTCCTCCTCCTCACTGCAATGTTCTGTGTGATGTGTGACAGCACAGCTCCATCCCATGCTCCATCCTCTTCGGACACATCCTCCGAGTCCCCTCCTGGGACCTTCCACCCGGCTTTCCTCGGATAATGCTCCGTCCCAGCCCCAGGTCACCTCTGCCGTTGTCACCCAGCGTTTTACTTCAAAACCACGAGAACTGGTGATTTTCCGTTGTATGTTTTCCCGTCCATCCCAGATTCCATCGCGTGTTTCAGGCCCTGTTAGTTTTACCCGTCTTTCTATCAAAATGTTGTTTCCGTAGGTTCTGAGATCAGAAACCCGTCAATCTCGTCCTGGCATACTGCATCTTTCAGCAGTAGACAGTAAAATACCTGAAAATGTGAATTTCTTAGTTTTCATAAAGAAGAAAATCTAGAGATTAACCTTTCATGTGCCAAATACTGTAAGTTACATCCTTTTTTCCTTTGAAATGTACCTTTTTCTACATATCCAATACCTTAGTTAGCATAAAATCATTGGTGCCATGAAAAGTATTTTTAAATTTAAATAAATATTTAAATATCATGAAAAGTAGAGTTGGGATGAGCTTTGTTCAGTATTTCTGGTGCTGGTGCTGATTTTTTTCTTTGAGTAAAAACTCAGCTCAAACTGTGATGAATTTGGTCTTTTAGCAGTGAGGAGCAGGCTCAGGCCACGGGGAGCAAGTGTTGCTGCAGGTGAGTCCCTCACACATCCCTGCACTGTTGGGACACAATTTTTACAAATGCACCTGGAATTTTGGGCCCCTCATGACAAGAAAGACGTGGAACATGCCCTGAGAAGGAAACAGAGCTGGGAAAGGGGCTGGAGCAGCTGAGGGAGCTGGGGGGGCTCAGCCTGGAGCAAAGGAGGCTCAGGGGGGACCTTCTGGCTCTGCAACCCCCTGACAGGAGGGGGGAGCCGGGGGGGAATCGGGCTCTGCTCCCAGGGAACAAGGGACAGGAGGAGAGGGAACGGCCTCCAGCTGTGCCAGGCTGGAAATTGGAAAAATTTCTTCATCAAACGGATTGTGCAGCCCTGGCACAGCTGCCCAGGGCAGGGGTGGAGTTCCCATCCCAGGGTGGATTTAAGACACATGGATGTAGCACTTGGGGACATGGGTTATAACGTGTGGCCTTGGCAGTGCTGGGGCAGTGCTGGGGGACTCATTGGAGGCCCGTGGGTGCAGAGGCTCCACCCCACAGAGCTGCCCTGGCTCCAGTGCCCTGTGGCAGCAGCTCACACCGAGAGCTCCCTCCAGCCCCAGCAAAAGGATTTATTTAATTACACCCCAGACAGCTCAAGGCACAAATGCTGCTGAACACACATGGACATGGAACCCTTCAGAGGTGATGGACAGAGCACACCAGTGCTCCAGCTTCACTCATGGAAATCATTAAGAAGTTTCTCACCCATGCTGCAAGTGCTGATCCCATGCTTTTTCTTTTTTTCTTTTTAAATTACTTTGTCACTGGGGAAAAAGATCGGTTTTGGTACAAATGTCCCAGCAGGATTTATTTCCACTGAAGATGCGAATGCCCAAAGGTAGTTTAAAGGATTTATTTATTTATTTATTTATTTATTTAAGGCTTTTAAAACACAATTCTGTCCTGAGAAATAACAGCCAGCTTTGGAACTGCTTGGATAGACAAAGTTAATGCAAAAAGGGGAAAAACTGTGCATCTGAGGCACCACTTCTACTCTTTGAATACGTGAAGGCGGCCGCTGGAGTTCCCCCCCACCAGGATGTTCTGACTGGGGTGCACGACGTTGATGGAGCACACGGAGGTGAGGCAGTCTGCGTTGCAGAAGGAGTGGAGCAACTTCCCCGTGTCCTGGAAGACACTGATCTGCCTGGGCTGTGCCATGGTGCCCACCAGGAAGCAGTGCTCCTGCTTGGGGTCCCAGATGGCCCTGAAGCGGGTCAGCCAGCGCCCCGTGTTACAGTTGTGTCTGCAGGGGAAGTAAAAGAGAGAGAAACATTCCTCCCAGTGAACCCACGACTGAATCATCCTTTATGTCCTATCTGCTCCTGCATCTCCTAAACCCTCAGCACCTGCACTGGAGAGATCACCCTGCTCAGATCCCTGTCCTGGGATGGGCAGGATGGGACAAGAATCCCAGGAAGGGCTGGGTTGGAAGCGACCATGAAATTCATCTCACTTCACCCCCTGCCATGGGCAGGGACACCTCCCACCAGCCCAGGTTGCTCCAAGCCCCATCCAACCTGGCCTTGGACACTTCCAGGGATGGGGCAGCCACAGCTTCTCTGGGCAACCTGTGCCAGGGCCTCCCCACCCTCACAGGGAAGGATTCCTTCCCAATATCCCATCTCTCCCTGCCCTCTGGCAGTGGGAAGCCATTCCCTGTGTCCTGTCCCTCCAGGCCCGCAGGGAGTGGCCACACCTCGGCCCAGGTGTGCTCTGCTCACCTGATGGAGCTCAGGGCTGGGATGGTCGATGACAAGGACGTGGTGTTGTAGACCCTGGAACACAACAGCACCTTAATACAATGTACACGTGCCAAAAAGACAGGATGAGCTCCAGCCAGACCACCTGGGAGCAGCACAGACACCCAGCTGGGACACGGGCACCAACATCCCAACTGGAATTACTGGATGTGCTTTGTGAATTGGATTTGCTTTCAGCTGGAACTGCAGCCCTACCCTTTCTGAGAGCTGCTGGAGGAGAGGTTGGATAGGCCAAACCCAGCATCCCACCCACTCCTTCACCTCCATGAACTTGGGATCCCACCCCCCAGGGCAAAAACGCTGCCGAGGTCAAACTAAATCAGGCAGTTACCTAAATTATGGCCACAAAACCACAAATGAGAAACAAAAAACTCCAATACAAGCAACTCACGGCAGCTTAAATTATTAAACAGTAGGCTACTTACAAAAGAGCTGATATTATCATCATTTCAAGTGCCAGCAGCTAAAAATAAACTTCTGAGCACTTTGTGTTCATGTTCATAAGGCAAGTTTTGGCTGGCTTTTGCTTGGTTGGTTTCATGGTTTTGGTTTGGGGTTTTTTTGGATATTTTTTAAAGATTAACAGTACCTGTGTAATTTCACTTCTCCCTGTTAAACATCCTCCAGAAAAATGAGAATTAGGAAAAAACCCAACCAAACAAAGAAAAATTAAAAACTACAATTAAAAATGTTAATGCAAATAAACCTTTGACAGAAAGTTCTCAGTGACAGGTAACGCAGAGAGGTAATAATAATAATGGTGATGAAGTTGATGTTTTCCATGAAGATTCTTCCCTGCAGAGCCTTACCTCAGCTTGTCATCAGCACACACTGTCACCACCCTGCTCCCAGTGACAGGTGAGAAATAGGCCGAGGCCACACTTCTGGTGTGTCCTGTGAGGGAGCTCACGGGCTGGTTCCCCTTGGGCTTCAGGTACCGCACGTCGAAAACACAAACGTCCCTGCAACAGGTGCCACACGGGAACACTTCACAGCCTTCACTTACCAAAACAGCTCCAGAGCCACAGCAGGAGCACCAAAACCAGCCCAACCAGCCCCTCATTAAAGTCCCTCTGTCTGCCAAAGCCCACTAAGGCCCATCTGCCCCCATTTCCAAAAGGTGAAGGGAAGTCAAAGCAAATCCCATTTTAAATCCTGCTAGGGACCGAAAACTTGTTTTCTAAAAAGACTGAGACAGCTTTGAGGATACACTGAGTCTGACAAACTGCTCATCCCCAGCTCTCCTGCCCTCCTGCACCCTTCAGAGCCCACCCTGGAGCCCAGGCAGACAGACCACTGGAAAGAGAATAACCAGTTCAACTTGAGCTACGTACACTAAGCCAGCAGCCAGGAAATACTGTTTGTTCACGGGGTGCACGTGGACTGTCCGTGTCTTCTTGAAGCCAATGTCTGCAGAGAGCTCCGCCGACGTTCCCGGGGTCCGTCTGTCCACCACGGCCACGTCCCCATCCCAGTGTCCCACTATGGCAGTGGAGGCACTGTCTTCCAGGAAGTCAAAGGAAGAGAAGTTTTCCTTACTCCTGCAGATCTGAGCACAGGGAAGGTCAAATGGTACCAGAACTGTACAACAAAACACACTAACTCTCCCTTGGGTTTCATCCTTGCCCTCTTACATTCACTAAAAATGCTACTGAAGCCTGTGTAATGTGACAGCTCCAGCCTCACCCAGCCATGCAGGTAACCCTTCCATGAAACAGGTATGTGTTCCAAGGGGAAATAATTAGGAGCTAATTAACCATGCAAACCAGGCCGGCAACAGCACACTCCAAACTTGCTGTTAGAGCTCCTACAAGGCACTGTCACCTCTGTGTTCCAGCAATCAAAGGGCTGTTGGCTTTGAGCACACACTGAGCGAGGATTAAGGATACTTTTCCCTTCTCCAGTGCTGCAGAAAGCTTTAATCAGGTGCAGAAATGTGAACTTGGCTCCCCACAATTAGGGAAATCAGCATGAGGATGTCACCCCATGCTATCCCCTGGGGATATCCCCCTGCTCTCACAGCAGCAATCAGAACAAGCACAATGGTGCTGCAGGAACACTCCGTGGCTCAGCTCTCTGGGTGTGCAGCTGTGCTTGTTCCACCAGCACTGATGCTCCTACAGGTATCACAAGGCCAGGTAACCTGGCATAAGCTAAACTGAGCAGGTTTTTCTTCCCCAGCCTCTCAAGACATCATCTTGCAAGCATTTCCCTCAAATAACGACCCCCTGGACCTTCCTGCCCAAGCACCTGCCTGCCTGCAGCCCTGCTGAACTCACGGTGCCTGGAAGGGCTGGGGCAAAAAAAAGCTTTAAGCTGTAGTAGGTTGTTCCCTTCCCAGCACTGGAGCTGATCAATGCAGCTGTGCCTGTCAGAACACAGCACACCCTGCTCCAGGGAAGCTGTGGAGACAGACACAGCATTCTGTCTCCTGAAGGCTGAGGAAAGCAAAGGCAGCTCATGGTTTATGTTGTTTTACAAAGCTCTTTTGGGTCGTTTGTTTGCAGTACTCAGTTCTCCCAATCACTCTGTCACTGTTTAAAGGCAATGCCTTGAGGCACACATTGCTAAGTATGGGAAGAGGAAATTAAACTCAATAATTGCAGCCCTCTGCAGGAAGGAAATTGGGAGAATCTGGGCTGTTCTGGGTTTTGGTGAGTAGGAAACATCTCCCTATTTTTGTGATGTTAATTAACGGTTAATTCACGTGTCCTTGTGGAAACAGAACTTTGAGCTTTCTTGCTAATAAAAAGACCAAATAACTTGTTACAAGCAGACTAAACCTTCACAGCAGTGCCCTGGAGAGATCTCTGAGGAGGCAGCACTCACTCACCTCGTCAAAGACAGCCCTGGTGACATCGCCACAGCGCAGACTGTCGGTGCTGAGGGACAGCAAGTGAGCAGGGTTGCAGGGAGAGAAGTGCATGCAGCTGATCTGGAGATTGTGGGGGGTGAAGATGTGGGCTCCTTCCTCAGACCTGCAGCTCTGCAAAACAACATTCCACAGAACTGGGTGTCGTTATTTCTATTAGTTACTGAGCTTTGAAAGTAAAGTCTCTGGTTTTTGGATGTTTCTGGGAGGAGGCAGAGGGTGCTGGATGTGCCACACCAGGCTGTGCCCCACCTGCACCCAACCTGTACCACATACCTGTGCAGGTGAGGAGCACACCAACCACTCACCACATTCCAGAGGCCAAGGTGCCCCCACTTGTCTCCAGCTGCCACGAGGATGGTGCTTTCAGAAGGGTGGATGGCCATGGAACACACTCGGGATTTCACCACCTTCTTGATGTTCTCCTCGCTCAGCACCATGCTGCTCAGGCTCTCCTGGTACCTGGAACACCACAGTCACCAAAGATCACCAAAACACTAATTGGAGAAGGAAGGGAAGTGGACAAGGCCCAGTTTTAGCTGCTGCTCCCACGTTACCTCTCTATGTCAGGTGTGTGTCTGTCGGCATCACTCGCTTTCAGCTACAGACACAAGGGAGATACTGATCAGAATCAGAGCCCAAGCTAAATGACTTTATCCAAAAGTAACTCATTATAACTAATAATACCTCACTTATCCTCAGCCATGTGTTCAGTAAAGCCTCTGTCCGTTTACTGTCCTCTGCCTGATCCTCTGGAATCATGGGCACAGGTCCCTCTGGAACCTGAGGCTGGGATGACATTGGCAATTTTTGTAACTCAAACAAACGAAGATCACAAACAGGCTGAATAGGTACTTTCCCCCCACCAGACATTCTAAGAACATATCTAAAAAAACCCCCAGGAAACAAACAGTAAAAAGAAAAATGTTGATATCAAAACCTTATTAAAAAGATAAAGAGAATGTCACTGAGCACAGAAAAACTGCCTCCCTGGGTTTTCTGCTTTCCTGGTACTCCAACAAGACCTGTATTACAGATTCAACTCTATTCTACAGCTCCATGGAAGACTTAAATTCCCATCTCTCAGAGCAACATAAATTTTACTTGTTGCTCTGTCACTGCTTCAAAAGGAGTAAACATTTCAAAGGAAAATAAACCAGATCAAAAGCTACAACGAAATAAACAACAGAGTAATAAACCTTAGAGTTTAGGGCTGTTCAACCCCATGGGCTGTCGATGTGGAATGTTTTACCTCAGGACCCTTCTGTGCATCCCAAACTGCACTGTGTCACCTGCCTGAGGCCCAGGGCATTGCCTGGCTCGTGGCAATTGTGGAGAGGCCCTGGAGCGTGACAGAACTGACCCTTCACTGCTGTCCCCGGGTCAGACAGACACCCCAGGGCTTACAAGCCCAGCAAAGCCCAGTGCCACCAGTCAGCGCCAGCAGCACTGGTTTGATAGAGCTGCTGTGCACACACACATCCTCCAGCCCTTCCCATCTCACATATTCCTCTGCTCCTGGCTGGGCAGGTGTCTCTGATGCAGGAACTGCCGACGGCTCCACCCTGAGCAGGCGCATGGACCGTCGCCGGGCTGTGTCATCCTCCACCTTTTTAGGCTTGGGTCTGGAACAATGAAAACACCCAGATACAGAACATGAGTCCCTGCATTCAGGGACAGGCTCAAGGGTACAGCTGGGACACAGACTGACACCAGCCCCTGCAGGAGGGATGTGGTTCCTTTTCCTCTCAGTGGCAGCGAGGAACACCACCACAAGCACTTTGCAACGCACACACGTCCTGCACCTCTATTTTCCTACACATCCCTTTATTTTCTAACACATCCCCCACTGTCGCTTCCCTTCCAGCCCTCCTCATTTATTATCCATCCTGCCACCCACCCACTGAGCCATCCTTTCCCACCTTCTCCCATCATACAGATTATTCTTTATTTGGGCTTCAGCTCATTTTCTGCTTGGCCTGGCACTGGTTTGGCACTGCCAAATGTATTTTCTTCTGCACTAACTGGTTACCCTCTCCCTTATACCTTGTTCTTCCCCTCTCTTTTTTTTTCCCCACACCTTTTTCCAACATTGGTTTTCATCCCACAAAAAGGGATCAGGGATATAAATTTCATCTCCTATTATTTTACCTTTTGGTGCCATGTGGTTGTCTTCTGGTTGCAATTTGGTTAAGTCTTGCAGCTGACTTAAAGAGAAAAAAAAAGATTAATATATATATATAACAAGCATAAGGGATTAACCTGTATAAAATAGAATTATTTCAAGGCTGCAATGAACCCTACTGCAATTATTTACAATAAGAAAAAAGAGAGAAACTGTGGCTGTCCCATTCCTGGAAGTGCCCAAGGCCAGGGGTGGAATGAGATGAGCTTTAAGGTCCCTTCCAACCCAAACCATTCCAGGATTCTGTGATTTTCATGGGTTTGCTCACACACCTACCCCAGTGAGGGAAGGGTTTCACACCAGGAGGGATGACAGTGTAATTATGAACATTTAGAAAGTGCATTTTGGTGCTATTTAGACTCTATACAAACCTCGTGCAGCTTTAGAGCAGCAAAGAATTTAGCATTTTCTGTAATGTTCTTTAGTCTTTTCCTTTCATAAGCTGATAGGTGAGAGTGTCCATCCTACAGAAAGAAAAGCCAGTTACCCTTCACTGTACAGTTATGTGGCTGCAAAAGAGGTCCTAGGCTCTGAGTCTCTGAACTGATAATTAAAGTGGTTTGATATATTTGTAACAAACATAAAACCATACAAATTGAGGTGATGGTGTATCGACACCAAAACCTGTCCACACAGGTACAGCTTGCTTTACAAGACTTATTCTGGCATTAATTCTGTGAAAAGAACAGTCCATCAAAGTTTTGCTAGAATGAAAACAACAATGAAGAGACTCAAAACCTTAAAACTTCAGTCTTACAGCAAACACTGTGCATAAATGGAATTCAGTCTTAGATCATTTTTGTCTCTCATAGGGAAGGTGGACTCAACAAGTTGAAATAGTAAGCTTAATGTCTTTTTTATATAGCGGTGCCCAAAACAATATACTCTGAGCATTTTGTGCGTCCCTCAGACATTGTGAAAGGGTAAAATGAGCGGGTACACTGCCAGCCAGAGGCTAAAAACAGGGGGAAAAATTACATACAGAGAAAAGACACTTATAAATTGTACTTGTACAAAGATAAGAACCGGGGGCCGGGCACTCACCGGGGCCGCGTCTCCGCCGTCGCTGCCGTCGCTGTCCGCATCCCACAGCCCGTCGTGGCCGCGGGCGGCGGGGCTGGGGCCGGGCGGGGACCCGGGCGGGGACCCGGGCGGGGCGGGGGGGCCCGCGGGCTCCAGGCGCAGCCTCTTGGCGGCCGGGGCGCTCGGCAGCCACGGGGGGGGCAGCGGCGTCAGCAGCACCCGCAGCTGCAGCACCGGGGCCGCGCTCGGCGGGGGGGACTCCTGGGAGGGCGGGAGGGAACGGGGCTGGGCGGGGACCCGCGGCACGGCCGGGCACTGAGCCCGGACCGCCCCGGGCCCTCTCCTGACAGCCCGAGTACCCCCGGCTCCCCTCTCCTGCCAGACCCAGGTGGCCCCCGGCCCCCTCTCCTCACGCTCCCGGTCCCGCCGGGTCACCTCCCCTCACAACGCGGTGGCTCCCGGCCCCTCAGTTCTCACACCCCGGCCCCTCCTGCGGTTCCCGGTCCCCTCGCGTCCCTTTCCCTCGCGGCCCCGGTGGCTCCCGGCCCCGCTCCTCACCCCCCCGGGCTCTCCCCTCGCAGCCCCCGCCGCCCGGACCTGCAGGCGCTGGCGGGTGTCCGGTGCCCGCTCCTCGGGCTCCCGCGGCGCGGGCTGGGGCAGCGCCATGGCGGGCACGGGGCGGAGCGGCCGCTTCCCGCCCGCACTGGGGCGGCCCGGGCGGGTCCCGCCCTCAGAGCCTCCCGCCCGCGGCACCGCCCGGGGCAGGGGCAGGGGCAGGCCCGGGCTCGGCCGGGGGGACTGGGGAGGGATTCCTGCCTGGGACGGTGGGCAGGCCCTGGCACAGGTTGCCCAGAGAAGCTGTGGCTGCCCCTGGATCCCTGGAAGTGTCCAAGGCCAGGTTGGACGGGGCTTGGAGCAACCTGGGATAGTGGGACGTGTCCCTGCCCATGGCAGGGGGTGGCACTGGATGGGCTCTAAGGTCCCATAACACGAGTCAGTCTTGTGTTCTGTGATTCTAAGAGCAAAACCGTTCTGACTCGTTGCTCAGAAATAGCGGATGAAATCCTCAGCTCCAGCCAAGCAAGGGAATGGCGCAGCCCAGCCCTGCCCTGCCCTGCCCGGTGCTCAGGGAACACACAAACAGCTGCCTCCAACATCCCTGGCCTGACACACCCGGGATCCTGTGCCAGGCAGGACCGGGGAGCCGAGGGCAGCTCCAGTGCCCCTGGCCCTGACAGTGACAAGATCACAGGCAGGGTTCTTTTTAAATAATAATTAAAAAAAGTATAGCCAGGGCTGGACCCTCCCAGCTCCAGGATCTGGGGAATCAAACAGGAAACTTAAAAACATTCATTACCTTTTCTTTCCCAACCTGCTGTTTCCAGAGGAGTAGCCCAGCTCTCCAGCTCTGGAGCACTGAGGCAGGAGCAAGGGAGAAGGACAGAGACAGCTACAGCTCAGGGATTCACAGCTCCAGGGATTTGTGGCCCCGAGCATGTCCCTGAAGTGGCTGTAAAGCAGGATCACAGTGTCACCAAAAGATGAGGGTTTCTAGAACCAGCCGGAACTCTCTTATGGTAGAAAGAAAGGCTCAAATAAACTTATCAGTTAAAAAATATTTATTTAACGTGAGCTTTTGTACCCGACGAATGCACACGTCCGTGCAAGGTTCAGCAGCAAAAGAAACAAAAATTTAATAAACAGTGATTCCATCCTGGGGACTTGCTTTCATCCAGTTACAATATGGAATACGAAGGCTGGAGGAAGTTCCTGGATTTGGGCTTGGGCAGTGCCATCATGCCCAGCCTCCCAGCAGCTCCCTGCGTGGCACCCACACTGCAGGATGTGAAGCTGGGGCTGGAGGAAGCCTGAGCCTTCGAGCTCTGTGGCTTCTTGGTCCTTCTGTACCTGCTGTAGCCACTGCAAAATCAGAGAGAAGGTGTGTGTGACACACTGCATCACCTGCCCTGTCCCCTGCACCAGGCTGCACCCACATGGGCACCACCATTTTCCAGAAGACTATGTGATCATTTTATAATATTTATTTTTAACACACATGGCTGCAAAACTACCTCTGAAATGGAAACTGAGTGCAGCTGTTGCTCTGGGACGTGCCCAACACGACTCCAATTAACCCAACTAGAGCATCAACAGCAAGTGACACTTTGGGGTCAGCAGCAGTTAATGACAAATATTTCAGTAGAAGGGAAGGAGCCAAGGGTAGAGCAAGACCTGCTGAGCTGGGAGTGGCCATCTGCTATCATAAACAAGAGGCAGAATGAGGGAAAACAGGGCAGGGAAAGGGAAATCCTCGGAAGTGGCGGATCTGCCCTAGAAGTTTAAGACCAAGCAACACCAGATGCAGGTATTGCCTTGTTTGGCACAATCAGAGCAAGAATTTGAATTAATTCAAATATTCCATCAAATCTTTAAAGTTTTAAGACCTCTTTACGATTCCAAGGAAGAAATCCAGTCAGCCTACTAATGCTGGTTATGGCAGCACACTGAAATTCGGTGTCTCTGCTTAGCTTGTGCCACTCAAGTGTGAGGATAACTGTTAAATATCCTTCCTCACCAGCTTTTTAAACCAAAATGCAGAAGAGCAAGTGGAGCAGCTGTTACCAGGCACCTGGATAAGTTTAACACCATTGCTTAAGTCCATACTTAAGTAACTGCAGTGGGATAACTGCAATTCTGGGATCATCATCATGCTGATCTGGGCAAAGAGAAGTGACAAGTGACCACAGACACGTACCCTCTGGGCTGAAACTGCTGGCTGCCAGCAGCACTCGTCTTTTTCCTCTTGGAGTCTCTGGAGTTCGCCGGCCGTTTCCTTTTCCTCCTCTGGTTTGTGTTATTGCCAAAATAGCTGGAGGTTGTACCTGCATCTTCTTCTCCATCGCTCCCAGGAGTGCTGGTGCTCCCTGTGGCTGTGTTGGCACCTGAGCCAGCAGCATCTTCTACAGACAGACAGAGAGGTAAAACTGATTCAACCGAGGTATCACCTGGGCCAGTCAGACTGTCCCCAGAACACACTGATGGTACCAAAACACCTCTCCTGGCTGTTCCACATCTCCTCTGCACTGCCCTCATCCCGAGTCTTTCAGAGATACACCGAATTTAGTAGGAAGGTAGCAAAGACCTTGGTATGTTCTAAAAGTGTGGGATTGCTCCCTTCTGTAATTATTAGCCTGTAAGAATTAGCTATTTGTAATTAAAATAAGGTAACTTTTGAATCAAGCATCTGCCAGAGGAGGAGAGAAGGGCACTGCACAGGAGAGCACACGCTGAGGTCCCAAGCACACTGCACCTGGGAAGGAACGTTCCGAGTACTTCTCCATCACTTTGATTATTTCTGCACCGTATTTCTCCAGTTTGTCTTCTGTGACACCATCGATCTGCAGCAAAACCTCCACGTCTGAGGACAAGGTTTCTGTAACAGAACAAAGGACCCCTTACACATGTCCAACAAGTAACTCTTTATAAAGAACTGCTGGAGGAAATTAATTCCTTTCCATACCCCCCCTATGCAGAAGCCCTGAAGGACTTCCTAGTAACTCAGCCTTACCTGCTATTTTCTTTAGGGTGGAGGTACTGAAAATATTGAAGTAATGCACATCAAAGACTTTGCCCAGCATTTTGCACGTGTCTGTGAGTTCACTGAGGCACTGTTTAACCACCTCTTCCCGCTGGGACATCTTTGCCATGGAAGCCCTTTGCCTTCTGATAGCACTGGCACTCTCTGTCTCGTGGAACTCCACCTGTTAAAAGGAGCCATCGATAACACCTGTCAGGGAGTTCCTGCAGAGCTTGATTGATAACAGAGGAACACAGCAAAGGAAAGAAAGTATCCTTTAATGGACCACAAAAGCTATTTATCCAGTATATGCTTTTAAAGTGATTTTTTACAGGCTACTCATTCACCCTCAAGTTTCTCCTAGAAAGAACTGGCAGAGTTTATACAGAGGGAAAACCTCTTGAGAGCCCAGTTCTCAGCTGGCTTCAAACAGAGGTTACTGGGGTAATGCTGAGGGCTCTGCTCTGCTCCAAACACAGCACTAATGAAGAAGCATTGCCTCAAGCAATCTGGGACTGTTCCATGGCCTTCTTGAAGTGCATCTTCCATCAGAGCTCACCAATGACTGGGAAAAACAGAGCAGAAAAATCCAGGAGAAAGAAGGGAGTGCTGGTCCTTCTTTCCTTTTTAGCCAGCTTTTTGTGGGGGTCAGAACTTTCCTTCATTGTCCAGCTGGAATCAGATGGATGAGGGAGAAGAGAAAGATTTAAACCTCTCCAAGCCTCTCAAACTCACCTTTTGCCCCACAACATTGTCATTGGAATACTGGGCTAGGAATCACACATGTTGGATTTTGTTCCTGCCCTTCAGCTGGAGGCAAACTGTTGTTTTAGCTATCCAGGGGGACATTCCAGGAAAACTGCAGCACATTCCTTAAAACAATACCCTCAAGACACTAAATAAACAGTTACACACCTGCAGTGACCCATCCAGCACAGCCTGAGCTTTCTCTCCCAGAATGACATATGCCACTGCTTGGTCATTGGCTGTGATGTACAAATCCTCATCCAGGATTTTGTCCAGGACCAGTTTTCTAAACAGCCTTTCAGCATTATGCCTGGAATAGGCAGCTCCCTTCCCAAATATTCCAGACTGAATCTTGGCACTCGTTGTACCTGTGCAACAGAAACCCCAGGATAAGCCTGTGATCAGAAAGCCCACGTAGATGTGCATTTGCAGACCCGTGGGAGATTCCCAAGGGAATTCCATAGTCTATTCACATTAAAAAGCCTTTAAGCATCAGAAAACTAATATTATCACTATAGCAACCTGAAATGGATTAAACCTTCCGTTTCATTTATTCTGAATCATTTACCACCAAGAGATTCCTGGGAAGGTTTAATTTTGCAGAACACATGTTCTTTTAAAGCCCTGCTGGCATTGCACAGCCCTCCTGATTCCTGGTCAGGGATTTGTGCACCCGGTTACTCGGGTGTTTCTGGAGGAACAGACTCACCTATGAAGATATCCACCATCATGTTCAGGGTGTACCTGCCCGAGCCTGGGCTCCTCCTCCCGTTCCGTCCCCCCTGCCCACAGTGCTCTCCTATGAACCGAACGATGTTCTTCACATCCTCTGTCACATTCCTTGATTTATAATCCTGTTAAATCAACACTTGATTAGGAAATGCCATTATGCGTTTCTCCTCTAATGCAAGTTGTTACTGACAACCTGTTTTCACTATTGAGCTTTTCCCAGCCGTGAGTTCAGTTTGTTCCAAACAGAGAAACAGTGATTTTCTAGTTAGTAACCTACAGTGATACAGTCACAGGGATTCTGGATTTCATAACACTCTGGAAAATGCAATAACAGTCCAACTGACTACATATAATCCCCATTGTGTTTTTGGTATACAGTGAAAGGCAAGGTTGCTGGATGAACTCTGGGAACTGAGGTAAATCATTTGGAAAGCATTCCTGTAATAATCCTGCTGCCATGACCTAGAACTTATACTTCCAGTATGTATTAAAATGAGAAAACTGGACTGAATATGCATTATTCTGGTCAAATTTAGTTCCAATCACAGCTATGTAAACGAATGCTTCAAACACATCCACAGGTACAAAACTGATCAGGGACCCTTCCCTGCCTGCTTCCACAGCTGCCTTCCCTTCTGCTCCTGCCACTAAGTTTGCTTCAATCCTTGATGCATAACCCCCAGTCTCTGGGCCACCTCCAGCAGTGCACACCTGATGTGGCACTCATGCTGCTCTGGCAGCACAAAGCTGTCCTGAAAACATCAGAACAGGCAGTGAAGGGATTTCCCTGCAGCCACTCCAGTGGATCTGATATTAGCTCCTGCTTCCCACAAGCACTGTAGCCAAGAAAATTGACATTAAGGAACATCCTTGCACCTCTGACAGGAACAGGAGCATCACATGCTCATGGACAGTCTGTAACTCTGCTCTAGGTCAAACCCTGGAAACAACTGGAAGCATCACAAAACGACAGGACATTTATTCCTTTTCCCACTTGCCTTCCCAAGGGCCGTGTAACCATGCAGCTAAACGCAAAATCAGCTTGACAGCACTTTAAATAAAATCTGTGTGGTTTACCTTCTTTCTGCTGCAGTTATCACAAATCACTTCTGGGTGGTCTTTGCAGAAGCTGGGGTTGAAGTTGGTCTCCCCGAAGTAGGCGAGCAGCTGGATGCGGCGGCACTCGATGACGTTCTCGCAGTAGTGCACCATGCTGTACAGGTTGTTGAAGTGGGTCTGCCTCGTGTGGCTGTTCCCATCCTTCTCCACTGAAACACAAAAAGTTCACTTGTTAGACCTGCACCTCTGCGTTTCTGTACATTGTCAGACAAAACACAACATTGGTTTGGCTTAAAAAAGATGAGGGGGTTAGTACAAAACTGACCAGATTTTATCTCTGAAGTTTTAGAAAGTGGAGAAGAAATGAGCCTGGAACGACAAGAGTCAAGAGAAGAATATGTATGATGGGATGAGAGGAAATGGCCTCTTGCACCAGGGGAGGTTTAGATTAGGTATCAGGAACAATTTCTTCATGTCCAGCCTTGGCACAGGCTATCCAGGGCAGTGGTGGAGTCCCCATCCCTGGAAGTGTTTGAAAAACACGCGGGCGTGGCACTTGAAGACATGGTTTAGTGGTGAACATGATGGTGGGGCCGGGCTGACGGTTGGACTTGATGATTTTAAATGTCTTTTCCAACCTCAACAACTCCATGACTCTATAAAGCGAAATGGCTTTGACTAAAATTAAGTACAAGTGACAAAAATCCCGACAGAAGACCATCCAGGGAAAAGTGCCCAGTTCTCCCCTCTTTGCAACACTTAACTACCCATGGCACTTGTAAAAGAGAAATAACAGGGGCTGAATAAAAAAAGAGACCAGCAACAAAGTGACTGCTTTGGTATCACCCCCAAGTTCCAAGAGGAGAACTCACTCAGGATGAGCCTTCTCAGTCTGGTCACGTCGCTGTAGCTGTAGAAGAGCAGGCAGTGAGACATCTCCCCATCCCGCCCAGCTCTGCCAGACTCCTGGTAGTAACCCTCTATGGATTTGGGAAGGGACGCGTGGATGACGTAGCGCACGTCGGGTTTGTCAATGCCCATTCCGAAGGCAATTGTTGCACAAATCACCTGGAAGGAGATCATAATGTTACACAGGTGCATTATGGAAGCTATTCCTGCAGCTCTGCACTGAGACCAGACAGGTGACCAGGGTTAGGAAACCTGGAACCCAGAATGCCAACTGTAACCCTGCAGGACGAGTACAAAACAGCCACATCTCGTCTCCCATCAGAAGAGCTACTCCAGACACAGGGAAACCCCCAAATTCCAGTCTCTGTACAGTCCAGCAGCTGTGCCAGGAGCCCTGCACTGCTCAGGTCCTCCCTCCTGGAGCAGCAGGACACGGTGCAGTACTACAGCCTTCTGTTCTTAGAATTCCCAATAAAAAGGTGTTGCTGTGCCCCAGCAGGTCTGCTGGGATCAGTTATTCAGTACTGCAGCCCACCAGGTGATAACGCTGCACAGCTTCCCTTCCACTATCCCAAGAGGGACAAAAGCGCCCAAAATCTCTTCCCTTTCCCCCTCAGTTTTCCTTTACCTGGCACCCTTCCTGATTGACCCACTTCTGCTGCACCAGGTCCCTGTTGGAGTCGGTGAGGCCGGCGTGGTAGGCCAGGGCAGCCAGCCCCTCCTTCTGCAGGATGGCTGCTGTGGTGTCACACTCGTGCCGGGAAAGGCAGTAGATTATTCCAGAGTCATCTGCAAACAGGTGAGAAAAAGAAATTTGAGTTACAATACAGTTTTAGCCCTTTTCACTTGCTCAACAGTCAAACCTGCCAAGCAGATACTGGCCTATTGTAATAAAGGTAATAATGTAACTGCTTAATTGCAGAGCTTATTTTATTAACATCAGATGGTTTTGTTAGGTTTTCCTATCCAATCTTTTGGGTTTTTTTGTGAGGTAGAATCAAGAAACATTTTCCTTAGTATTGTGCAATCTCAGGATTTAAAATGCATGAATAAAAACTACATAAATCAAGATCTAGAGGAGTTTAGTCGATGCTCTCCAAGGGTACAGCACTGGAGAAGCTCTGAGGGAAGCTTGGTGTTGTCCAGTTCCAGCAGCAGGAGCTGCAGGACTCCAAAGTGAGCCCGGAAAGATGGGAATCCCTGAAGAGAGCTTTGAGGGGAACTACAGATAAGCAAACCAAACACAATTAAACCAGTATGATCTCTATCACTCTGAAGACACCATGCTAAGAGCTCTGGCAGGCTCCAGAAAGATTACTCAGGGACATCACAATAATTTACTTTTCCATCTTAACTTGAACCCTTAACTTTAGGATGGGCATAAATCTGATTATCAATAATATCACTTTGCCTCCAACTTCCTTTTCCTGTAAATATATCATTATTATGGGATTAAAAAAGCTTTTCCTGCCTTAAGAAGTGGTTCATGGAAAGGCCTGCAGGCTCTGTGCCACTCAGTACTCACGGGGGTGATATTTTTTAATCCATTCCAAGCAATCCATCGCCACTTTCTTTGGCTTCTTGGGCAACACATCATATTTCAAGTTATGCCTGTTGAAGCTCATTGTAAACCTAAAACACAACAGTTCATGGGGCTCATCAGCTTTATGGGTGCAGTTACATTCTGCTACAGCTCCCTTCAGCATGCAAGGAAGGGTTTGGCAAGTTTTTTATTTCTTACTTTAATATTTTGCATATAACTCATTGAATTCCATGCATACATTTCATTTAATCAGATAGAGCTACACAAGGATTTCAGATGGGCCTATGATACTTTTCTAACTGAACTAAGTTTTCCACTTAAACTTTCTGCAGCACAAACAGTCGGTTTCAGGCAACTGCTGAGCGACTCACACTTGTGGTTTCAGCATCTCAAGCTGATTCTGGATGTCCTTCTGCACCCGGGGGGTGGCAGTGGCAGTGAGAGCCATCATGGGGACCGAGTGGAACTTCCTGCGGAGCATGTTGAGGCGTTTGTAGTCCTGTCGGAAGTCGTGGCCCCACTGGTTGGGAAACAAAACGTAAGTATAACAGAGTAAAATGCTCCAACTGAGCCTTCTGGCATTTCAAAAAACAAAAGGAGGTTTTACCTGGCTGACACAGTGGGCCTCATCGATAACAAAACGTGCCAAGAGTTTCCTGTCGTAGAGGTTCTCCAGGGCTGACATCAGTCGGCTGCTGGCACACACCTGGGACACACCACCCACGGCACGGGAGAGCAACAGAGCACACTGTCACCTGGCCTGGCTGAACACAGAAGCAGTGTTCCTGTGTTCTGAACACAGCCTTTCTGTGTTCACCTGGCCTGGCTGAACACTGAAACAACTGTTCTGTGCTGCCAAGTTAACCCTGACTGCGCAGGCAGAGCCTGAAGGCAGAAAGATGATGCCAACCAGCTGCGTTTCAAGAAGCAGCTGGTGTGAGATTCCTGTGAGGTTCTGGGATCACCTATCCCAAGGTCCCTCATTCTGAGGAAACTTCAATAAATTTAAATTACTTATGTTGAGAAAGACAGGCAAAGACAATGCTGAAGAAAGAAACATAATCAGCACACTGACCAGTCCCCTCTTACAAAGCTCTTGTGCAATAACATATTTTTAAGGCAGCAAATAATAAACCCCAAGGCAAGCTCTGACAATCTCCTATTACCCTGACAGTGCCATATTCTTCCTGTATTACCCTATTCAGAGCAGCCTGGATTTAGTAGCTGCTGGACAGTGATTAACACTAATATGTAGCAAGACATATTGAAATGGATGGGTATGGGGGTTCAAGTTTAGATTGTACAGACATAGTTCTCATTCTTGGCTAATTACTGATTGAAATTAGTTACAGCTTATAGAGTCTTACTGAAAATTACCTAAACATTATCTAAAAACTGTTTAACAGGGTTTTTCCCCAGAAGCCTACTCCAAGACCAGTGTTTCCCAGCCAATCCCCTCTCCCTGCCCCCACGGTTTTAGGACTCAGGTGAAGTACAAACCTTCTCAGGGGTGACATACAGCAGCTTTATGACAGGGTCCTTCTTGGACAATTGCATGTATATTTTTGAGGCGTCAGCATCTGTCCTGTCACCAGTCAGATATGTTGCAGCAATCTGTATTACAAATATATATATATTGAGTTTTAATACATGCAAAACAGCAGAAGCATCAAATGTAGTCCTACCTGTAGTTACAAACCTGCTCCTAAGCAGTCAGCTTGTGATCTCCTGCACCTGCATTTCTTCCCTCTATGTATTGCTTTCCCAGAGGTGTCTAGCACCTCAGAACCCCCTAACTCAGGAATTGTTAGTGCTTATTCCTGCTGCAGAGCCAGGCTGCTGCTGTTCAGGTGTGCCAATACAACTCTCAGGATTCTCAGAATCAGCATCTGCTCTGGAAAACCCAACTCCAATACCCAACACTCAGGAGGAGCAATAAATCCAGCAGTTACACAGCCAAGATATTCAAGTTCATCCAATTTAGTTCTTCCCAGACAACTTTCTGTGCCTTTCACAGTGTCCATCTAATCAATTTATGCAGTTTATATTCAAGAGACGCAAGATTTGCTGTAAAATTTCAGATTTCTAATCTAGTTACCTGCAGTTTCACTCAATAGAGCTGCTGGAACTTACATCTAAGGTCTTCAGCTTCTGCACTTGATCGATGATCAGCGACCTCAGCGGAGAGATGACGATCGTGACCCCGGCAGAGACACAGGCTGGTAACTGGTAGCACAAGCTTTTCCCACCTCCTGTAAGGATTGGACAGAACACCCCAAGTGTTGGCTATCAAGAGGAAAAGGAGGCAGACTGGAAACCTATTTCTGACTCCCCATTTCACAGCACTTTCAGAAACAATTAACTTACAAAATGACTGCCCCAAAGCGATACCTGTAGGATAAGGAAAAGTTACCACATGAATTACTGTGGAATGCAGAAATTCAATCCCCCTCACTCAAAATACCCCAGTGCAACAACACTCCAGAAATCCTGCAGCCACAGAATTCCAGCAGCACCTCCACAAAGGCACAGGGGAAGAGAAAAGCTTGTCCCAGGCCTTGCAGAAGGAGCAGCAGGTGTGTACCCTGTGCCAGACCCCCCAGGCTGCAGTGGGGTGCTGTGGGGCACATACCTGTGGGCATGAGGATGAAACAGTCCTCCCCCAGCAGAGCAGCATTGATGGCCTCCAGCTGGTTTGTCCGGAAAGAGTGCAATCCAAACTTCTTGTGAAATACATTCCTCATTTCTTCAGAATGGGAAAATTTCATACCCCTGAAACGTTCCAGTGCAGGATTATGAACCGCTGGATCTGGGAGACAAAAAAACGTACTCCAGTAAGTTACAGTATCGAGTTTAGGAAGGAATCCTTCCCTGTGAGGGTGGGCAGGCCCTGGCACAGGTTGCCCAGAGAAGCTGTGGCTGCCCCATCCCTGGAAGTGTCCAAGGCCAGGTTGGATGAGGCTTGGAGCAACCTGGGATAGGGGAAGGTGTCCCTGCCCATGGCAGGGGGTGGGACTAGATGGTTTTTAAGGTCTCTTCTACTCTAAACCCTTCTGTGACTCTGATTTTCACCTCCCCTTTGCCAAACCTGTTCCTACAGTAACCCTAAATGACACTGACCCACCTGTGCCCCAGAGGGATTGGGTTTGCTTCCACAAGTGCCCATTTTGGAACATTTTGCATAAACAGCAAAAGACATTGTACAGCTTTGAATTAACAACTGCAGAATCATTATTTAATTAAAACACAGAAACATTCTTATTTCCAGTTTTAGCAGCTCCATCTTTCAGCAGCCTGAAACCTGCATGGGAAGGGAATAGTCAGGTTTGGCATCACTTGGAGAAAAAAAAAAACAACAAGATGACTTTGCAAAAAGAAACCAAAAGAAACTCCCACATAATCAAAAGGCAATGATGTGATCTGCAGCAGTTACTTGGCCTTACGTTTGAAAAGAAGTAAGTAAGAATTTCAAAAGGGGAAGGCAATAACCCTCACGAGTATATTTACCTGGACGGTTCTTTGTCGCCATCAGGAAGCCTGACTTTGGAGCAGCAGGACTGGATCCCACAGCAGACCCTTTGGCTCTGGACATGATCTTAGACAAGAGGGATTTGGTGGGTGGCCCTTCCCTGATGGGCTGGTACAGCGGTGTCGGTGCTGCCGGAACAGCCACCGGCTCCTCCCAGTCCTCATCAAAGTCATCGATGTCCCAGTGATCCAGGTCAAAGTCGGGGTCGTTGGTACCCAAACTGTTCCCTGCAGGACTGGCCGTGGGAGCCGTGCTCTGAGCTTTCGGGGCTGTGCTGGCCAGGGGCTGGTTCCCACTCCTCATTCCTGGACTTTCACTCCAGCTGCTGTCGCAGGATGGCTCGGGCTGGAGGCTGAGCCTGAGGGAACCTCCCTCCCTGCCACTTCCCGTGGGAAAAGGCAGCGCTGCAGTTCCTGGGCAGGTGATCTCCTCAACACTTTGCTTTGAAGCACAAGAGGTATCCAAGGTTTGATTTGTTTTGGCAGAAAAGTTGCTGGAATGAACAGAAAGCACCGATGGGAGGTTTGTGGGTTTCGGGGAGTTCCTGTCAGAAGTGAAGCTCCAGCTCAAGCCAGAACCTGGAGGAGCAGCAGGACAGGCACCAGGGCCCGGCTCCTTGGGAGCCTTCCAGCTTCTTGGAAAAGTGGTGTTCATGCCATTTTGGTTCAAGCTGACAGAATTAGCCAGCAATTTTCTCCTGGGAGAGACAAAGGATGGAAAAAGGAAAAAAAAATAAATATTTAGCCACAAGCAATGACTTCCCAAGTTCTACAACATCCATTAAACAGTTTTGTCCCTCTGCTATTAAACACTAACATTATGGTGGTTCCACCATGCTCCAAGTCACTGTGTTTGAAAAATATTTCAAACAAATCTAGGGAAAAATAAAAACCACAAGAACAAACTAAGGACAAAATTACAACATATTCTCTACAGAGATAAAATAAAAGAATTCCTAAAATCAGGGAACAGATCCAGGCAAGGTAGAGCATAAAAAGTAAATCCTTAGAGCCACAAGTTAAAAATAAGTAAAAATATACTTTTACCAAATTATGGTTTTAGGTACTTTCCAAGTTCCAATGTCTGACTACAGCAATAAGAAAATAAATTAGTTGTACTGAGAACATTCAGAAAAGCCCATAATCTCAGTCCAGGAAAAAGCCAAATCAAAATCCCAAATCCCAATACTTTGTCTGTGTATTGTGCCATCAGCTGATGCAAGAGGTAAAGCACCAGGCAATAGTCACATTGCAAGGTGACAAGCTCAGGGCTATTAGGAGGAACCACCATCCCTGCAGTCAGTGAGTGAGGCTCAGGGAGGGAACACCAGCTGGGTGCCCGTGGTTACAGGAACTGAGGGTGACACTGGGCAGGTCACAGCACGGCTCCTGCTCCTCCAGAAGCACCTGGTGCCAGGCACCTTCCTCAGACTGGGTGTGGAACTGGATCCTTCCACCTGCCAGAACACTGGGACCGCTAATGCACGCAGCACTTCGGGGTAGTTTCCATCTCCCTTCATCCAGTGCCTTTAAGCTTTTTACCCCCCCTCCACCTCATTCTCCAGTGTGCTGGGGACACCTGCAGGCTGCAGGGGGAGCAGGTCCCTGCTCCACACAGAGCTGTCCCAGCCTACCTGAGGTCCCTGTGCTGGAGCAGGGCTCTGGCACAGGACAGGGCCTGCAGCTCCTGCAGTGGGATGGCATCCACCAGCTCACAGATGGCCTCCATGACCCCGAGCAGCTGCCGGGCCACAGGCACACCTTCACCTGTCACAGGGAGCAAGTTCAGCACAGCAATTGCTATTAGAATAGCTAACAAGGTGATACCACTGGCCCCGAGGACAGCACATTGCAGCAAGTCTAAATAATTTACTTTCAATATATTTTTGTTCCAGTTGGATAAAGAAACTGTTTCTGTGAGCAGGAACTCACAGAACCTACATATCTTTGCCCTTGTCTCTTATTATCCATCTATACATGTTAATTATCCATCTATCTATGTCAATTCTCCACCTATTGATGTTAATTCTCTATCTGTTAGTTAAAGCTCTTGGATTACACGGGGTACACAGGAGAATAATGAATTGCAAACCACTCCCCCAAATCTGAGGCATAACATTCCAAACATTTCATGTACCTGCATCCCCCGCACTGGGATCACCTCCAGCTCCAGGTTCTGTGGGGGGAACCTCCCGTGGCCCGGCCTCGGAGCTGCCACCTGAGCACCTTCCACCAGTGGGAGAGTCTTTGAAAATACTGCTAATTGCAAAAGAAAAAGCCACTAAAACACAGATACTGAGGCACTGCCACAGAACAACAGGATTTAAGATGTGTGCAAAAGATAAATTCCTGAAACCCCAGGGAGAACCCAAGAGCTGAGCAGTCTGTCACCAATCCTGTAGGCCAACATGGAGAATCTTGCTCTGGTACATTTTTCCCCTCCCACTACAAAAGAAAAAGCAACTCTGCTTTTTCTGAAGGAAAAGCCACCTAACACATCAGACGCAAAATAAGTATTTGATAAAGCATTAATTGCAGCTGCCAACCATTAACCTGCCAGACAGCAAAGAGACACAAACTCAATCTGCACCTTTTCAACAAGCAGGAGTTACAGGTCTGTACTGTTCAAACCACCCTACAGACAGATGGTTTTACCAGTGAACTCTGGTTTACCTGACACTTTGTACAGAAGGGGAGAAGGGAGGCAGCTCCTCCTCGGGGGAGGGAGGGATGATGTCCAGCTCATCCTCCTCGAGCTCATCGCCTGCCAACGGCCCGACAGCCTCATCCAATTCTGGGGGGCTGTTCCCAGCCCCCTGTGGCTCCCGGTCCCCACCTCCTTTAGCACCGGCAGCTACAAGAGAATTGAATTGATACTGTTGGGTAACACCGTAAACTCAGCCTAGTACAAACAAAAGAAGGGAAAAAATAACAGCCAGATTTCAAAACAGTCGTTTGATACAGTTTCTGAGCGTTAAAGACAATATTTACCGCTTCCCTTTTTCCCCCCCATTAAAGACAGACGAAGTCTCACAAACCCTCTTTAAAGTGGAAAAGTGATATAACTAACCCTACAGTCACCTGCTTCCAGCCCTGCACCTTCCCAGGCTGGGAGCACCCAAAGGGAATCCAGGTACCCAAAGGGAATCCATGGCTGCTTATCAGACACAAGGACACAGCTCCCTCTGATTCCTGGCAAACCCATCCCTCTGAGCGCAAACACAATTTTTTCCAGCTCTCCGGTACCTTCAAATAACTCGTTACCTGGGCGAGGCTCTGCCCTGTCCTCCTCCAGAACCAGGTCGGCAGGTGAGTCCTCGAGGCAGATCACGGACTGCTGTGAGCAGGGGCGCGGCTCAGCCTGGGGCAGTGCCTCAGCCCCGGGCAGTGCCTCAGCCCGGGGCAGTGCCTCAGCCCGGGGCAGTGCCTCAGCC